>NW_010330548.1:0-25507 GCF_000700745.2 Antrostomus carolinensis
CCCTCTTCATCCCTTACACGGGCCTTATTAGCCCCTAAAAAAACCAAAACTTACCAAAAAAACAAAATTTTATATATATATTCAGCCATCAGATCATCCACAAAAAGCACACACGGAGCACAGACCTGCAGATTTCTAGCAAAGCCAGCTGAGGTTCTTCTACAGTAACAGGGAAAATGCCTATTCAGTCACTTTTAGATTGGACCATACAGCATTTATGGTCTTAAAAGTTGCAGCACATGCCTTAACAATTTAGGAAAAATTATTCTCCCACCTAACCTGGGTGTATTTCTCGGCAACCCTTACACTTTCCCATGTCATGGAACACAAGTCACAGCCAGTCCAAGATCCTCTCTACCAGTAAGTTTAGAAGGAGACCCAAGGCTCAATTAGACTACTGCAAAATAGGGATATGAAAAATGGCTGACCTCTAAAAACACTATTTTCTAGACCTGCACTTTCATCAGGTATTATATGTCTTAAAGGCACAAAAATAAAGTAACAAAACCTCCTCAATTCTCCATACCAAACCTCTCCAAGAACTACAAGTCACATACATTGTCACAGGTGTTGCTCCCAGAGAAACAGGAAAGCCAGGAAAGGCACAGAATAATCATCTTAAAGCTAAATTTAGCATTTGCGTATCTCCATCATCCTTCTTAGTTTATTTATGTTGTCCTCGTCTACTATTCTTTCATTCAGTAATGCCAGCAGAGGAGTACACACTAATCCTATTCACGAGAGAGGTCACATTTAAGAAGAAGACTTCCCATAGCTGCTTTCCCAGCACCACCTACGATGCACATCCCGCAAGGGCACAGCTCTCACCTTGCCCTTTGGCTGCCTGGGGAAGTTGCACGGAATAGGGCATCACAGGCTGAAAATTAAAGGAAGTTTTGAAACAAAACAAAACAAAACAAAACTTTGCCTGTGTTGACTTGCAAATTTAATCGCAAGTAAATTAGAAGCAACACATTAAAATATAAGCACCAGGCTCCAGATTCCCACCTCCTGACCAACACCAGGAACCATACATTGTACATACACCTCAACTAACGGCTCTCTTTGCAGAAGTTACTCATAGTACTCAGTGATCAAATGAGCCGTTCAATAAACACCTCCAAAAGCACATCATCTGCACTCAAATCTGTATCAACTTCTGCCCTAGATTTGATCTAAATTCGTGTTTTATGAAGGGTTGGGCTTGAAAATCAGTAATGTCTCCAATGACTCCTCATCACAGCAGTTACTCAGGACATTGGAATTAACAAAACTGCAGCTGGACACAAGGCTCAGGGGCAATCTCCATCCCCTGAAGCTCTTAATCAGAAAAGGGCAGAGTAGGTGTAAAAACAAAGTCCTATCTCTGCTAATTAAATCCTTATAAAGTAACCGGCTCGAAGATAGCAAACTCACATGGTGCCTGAACAGACGTACCCCTCGAAGCGCCTGCTTTGCTGCTGCAGGATAGACAGCAGACATTGGTACGTATTTTCATTTGTACATGTAAAAATAAAGTCGTGGATGCATTCCAAGATGATTATTGGTGGTGCTGTAATGATTCATAATTATTAAATGCCATCATTCCACTTCTGGCAGAAAAATCATATAATTCTCTGACTAAATTAACAATAAATAACATTGCCCTTTTAAATCTATATTAATATATCTTCATGAAGAAGAGACACAGATATGATCCTAAATCCAATTCTCACTAAACTCATTAACCATCTTCCATTAACTTCAGTGGGTTTTTAGCAAACTCCTTCATTTATTTTTACGTGCCTACAAGCCGAGTTGTGATTCAACAGAGAGCTGTCAGCTGCGTAAGTAGGACTGCATATTAATATGCATGTTCTGCTTTGCCCACTTTGTAAAAAAAGCAAACCATAAGTGTCCCTTTATGGCTGAGAAAGCTCTGAGCTCTCAGATCATCTAGGAAATAAAAAACATGTCATGTACTACTTTCATGCCCAAAATTTGGGAGGGATATTCTTGCCTCAACACCCCTTGTCTGCCTGACAAGGACAGAGACTGAACTCCATATTTAAAGGTTGGGGTTTTACTGTTGCTTTTTTAAAATAGATGCCATTTATGAAATAAAACAATCTAAGGAAAATAATGCTCCGAACTCCCTTTCCCCTTGCTTGCCCATGGCTTTGTCTCCCCTCCTGCCTCCTCCACCATGACACCCCACATGCACTTCACTCAGGTTCTGCTGCTTTGACTCACTCACCCTCCCTTACAGCACCACAAGGGGAGTCCAGATGACTACTGCGTTACTCAAAACCTTCTAACCATCTCTTTTAACACCTCATTAACAGATACTACACGATATTTAACTCCTCAAAAGCTTACAATTTTACATTCCTGGGAGCAGAGGTGAGAAACGCTGCAGCACTCCTCCCTTCTGTAAAGCCCCTCTGGATCTGCACCGGCCTGGACCAATTCACACCCTTGTTAGCTCCCAATGGGCGACAAGGGACAGTTGAGGAGAGTCCCCTGTACAGCACAGGGGATCAGAGGCTTTGGAAGCCTGCATGTCTATGGAGCACTCCAGGTGTTCACAAACTGCATGAACAGACACAGACTCGAGATGGGTTATTGAGACACGGGCAGGGCAGACAGAACACAACACACTGCTAAACGGGTAGCTCACCAGCATCTTTGATCCCCAAATAAATTAACCTCTTAAGCTGAAACATGGGCGGTACTCAGACTTTTTAGCATGTTCACCTTTTGTAGTATTTCAGTAAATAATTTCCTCTTGCCTCAATTTAATCACGCCAAGCACTTGAAAAAAAGCACATAATGAGGTAAGCTGCAGCAGAGAACCGTTTTGTCTCTATGCAAATCTGGTTTGGCATATTTCTGTGTGCCTGTTAAAAAATTCTTTCACTTAAAAAGTTCTTTCAAGTACCTTGTCAATGTATGTTCCCTTTAGATGCCAACATCAGAAGCGATAGACTCGCATCTCCTCCAGTTGAAGTAAATCTCGTCTCTTGACTTTATTGCAAAGAGACCACACCAGAAACTCTGTTAGAAATGGGCAATTCCTTTCACAGCACACTTTCCTCTTACACTACAGACATGCTCAGATCCTGTGGACTTCAACTACAAAAGTACTGAAGAGGTTAAAAAAAATGTTAATTACTCAAGAAAATATTAAAGTAATTAGATTCTACATGACATCTGACTTTACATTTTACTTTGCATCTAAAAATGGTCAATAAATGGCAAAGTACTGTTCTACATTAAAATTAATAAATTCAAAGCTATTTGTGTATTGACAGCAAACACCACCACCCCCCAGTAGCAAACTTATTCAAAATTGCTCCAAGATAATAACCTAAAGAGGACACTCTGGCTGCAGTTGACATCAAGGACTAAAGCATTATTTATTTTAATAGGCCATTATTTTTCTTCATCTCAGTAAAGGCATAAGATAGGCTGAAGAAGCTGCCCAATGACATTTTTTCCCTGACAGTAAGTCATTATTACACTAAGGACCATAAAAAAAAAAAAAGAATAGTTCACATTTGGATAGTCTAAATAAAGATCAAAGAATCTCAAACAACTTCCTTTTCCAGCTCCAAACCCTGTAGCTAGGATTTTGATTTAAAGAAACCAAGCCATTGAGAACTTACTGGTCAGCTCTGAAGACCAACATGTATTTTACTTCTAGCTTGAATTCTGCAGATTTCAATTTATGTGCCTCTGCTAAATTGTAAAATCTCTCACTACCAGATATTACTCTATCAGTTTTCCTAAATGTGTGCTTTTCCTCCCCCACAGTAAAGTTATTTGCATCTATAATTTGGTTTGCTAGGAAGTGGGTTTTAGTTCCATGAAAAAGAGATAAAAGGGAAAGCTATGCAAGATGCTAGGGAAATGAAGTACTAGATTTGTATTTTTTTTTTTCCCCACATGTGCAAGCATAGCTAAATAAATATTAATCAGAGAGAATACATACACCCTACTGGGGTTCTGGAAATAACCTGACAGTAAGTATCTTCAATCGCAATGCACACACAGAAGTACCCCGCTGTGCGCTCTGCACAGGAGACAGAAGGCTGCATTTAAAAGCAAGAAGATAACCATGTAAGATCAAAAGACAAACAAGGAGGGTTCTCACCGTCTCCTCTGAGGATATCCCCTTTCTCTTTTACAGGCAGCTAATTGCTAAGTCAACCTCAGTTGTTTTTAATGAGAATTATAATGATTCTATCGATTTTAATACCGACAAAATAAAACATAAGGTCTGTATCAAGTACTTGGATATCAACAAACACAAGAGGTAATCCACTCTTTACTGGTCCGAGAGAATTCTGCAAGGAAATACGATCCATCTTAAAGCAATTTTGATGCTTGGAGAGGGGATGTGTGGCACCTCCTTTTCCTGAGATCATCCACAGATGGACATCTAGCAGTGTGGTTGGGATGAAGGATCCTGTTCTGTGCACATCCTTTGGGTTTCAAAGTTTCCTCACAGAGACAAGTGAGATCTATTATAACTTAAAAGCTGGAGTTGCATCCAGATGCTACACCACCTAAAGTTAAATAGTTATAGACTTGCCATAACAACTGGTTTGGGAATCACAGTCTTCCCTAATTTTATATTCAAGTTTAATATAAGTAAATGTAATATAATGAATATATTTTGCTTTTAATATTTAACTTAATTAAAAGCAAAAGCCCTCCTCAGTATCTCAAACTGCCCTTGACCAAGGACTGCAAGTTGGAAAAGATCCACCAACTGTGCTGTCATCCTGAAAGTTTTAAGTGAGACACATCTGAGCCGGGCATTGATTTTTTTCTTCCCCCTCCAGAAAGCTGCACACAACATCACTCTGCACGCTGTCACTGTCCCCAGGATGGAAGGGGAGAAAAAATGTTTAGTGCCATAAAGCAGCCTATGTAAAAGTTGGTAACATTCTACCACTTTTCAAGTTTCACTATCTGAATCATAGAATTCATTTTTCCTTTCTGTGAAATTTGGTTTAAATAATTTTAGATTTAACTCATTAAAAGAGCATTCAATTCCCTAGTCTTATGCACAGCTTTCATGTGCAATGATGTTCTCAAAGCCACAGAGAACACCTAGGAGTAAAACCAACTTCCACTAGGCATTTAATCCCACTTGTTCTAACCGTACAAGAGATTTATTTTTCAACCACGGACTCCAAAATTAAATTAAGAGGGGAGGAGAGAGTCACTGGAGCATTTCAAGTTACAACCTAACATAACAAAAGAAACATAGCAAGTGTAGGAAGTGGTTTGGCACAGTGACATGAGGAACATTTGGAAAGCTTAAGTTCTCTATTTTAAACAGCATCTCTGAGCCAGGGGCCCAACAGTACAGGAAGGACTCCAGGACACTGGCTGACACCCGCCCACCCAACCTTGATAGCAAAAGGTGGGATTTACTCATCAAATTCAAAACCAGCCAATTTAACCTGTAACTGAGAAGGGTCATTTTTAATTATATTTTAAAGTCTTAATATCTCCTAGTTCCTTTAGGCTGTGGGAAAGTCACACCAAGTCACATGAAGTGCTAATTGTGAAAGGAGGGGATGGAGGACCTAAGTCCCTCATTTCCCCTGTCCTCAGCCCCCTGTAAAGCCTACACCGGTTATGCCTTTTTTTTTTTTTTAACCACTTAATCCCTTCCTTCCTCTTTTCCCACCTCTGCTTCTTTTTCTAATTGTTCCCCTTGCATATATAGTGAAAATCTTGGATCAACTGATAACTTAGTCATGCATATTAAGAAATTAATTATATAGCATAACAGCTGGCCTACACTTCTCACTGAGTATCATTTTCCCTTTGACAGACACTTTGATTCAACAGTTGAAATTAAGCCTCTGTTTCCCACAGAAGTTTATCACACTAGAAGCCAACTCGAAGTTGCTAGGAACAAACCCAAAACTCCTGCAATTAACCAGTGTTGTCCTATGGTCTTCAGGAAGTTTGGAATGAAGTTCCCTACTCCAGTTTCTATGGAAATTATTAAAAACAGTCAATGATGATCAAAGGAGAAAAGTACGGAAACAAAATGTAAAGATAAGACTGCAGTGCAGGAATGGAGCACCCGGGACGTGCAATCCAATCTGCTGTGAACAAGGACGAAGGTCCACGACTGCTCGGCTTTTGACGTGGCAGGTCACTCATTACCACCTGGTAGTGCAGAACTATTTTTAAGGCTATTCTGTTAAATAATAATAAACCCCCAACACTGCAACTTGGTTATACATGTACTAGAATAAAAACAATAAGGTGAGAGTTCAGCGCCACTCTTCTTCCTTGGTAAATACACTAAGACAACAGACCTCTATCTGGTTGTCCTTTTACACTCCTACAATTTCAGTCTCTTTGTAATCACTAGCAAATGGCTTCAAAGGTATTAGCAGCATCAATGAACAAGTAGGTGAATAGCTTTCAGATCAACTCCCTTGGCTCTAATATGTGTATATTACACAAATTTCTAATGCCACATTTCCTCATTCCTAAGTGTTCAAAACACTCTACTTCACTTGTGCCTGAACCCACAGTTTGTCATCTTTTGGTGGCTTCCTAAAAAATTTAGAAAGAATTCAAGACCTGGTGTTCCATCCAAGCAGAAGTGTACTTTAACAGGCTTGAACTCACTCTAATGTATTTAGAGGTATTTTTATACCTGAATGGAAACTCACTTATAGACATCAAACCCCACTTACCTCCACCCATTCAGGAAGTGTGGGGGGAATTTCCAGAAATAATAATGTGACTTGATTTACCCGATCTATTGCACATCGCGGTGTATCCCAAAGTCTTGCTCCCCTTTATCAACTACCAAGCCAGGCATTTGCTGGATTATTTCCTGCCCAGCCTGTGCTTCCTGTGGAAATAAGGACGTGAGAGGAATCTGTGCTTCAACTCAGTATGGCGCTGAGAATCAGATACAGCTAAACCCTGGAGTGGGAAAGTACTCCCAGGCATCTTAATCCAGGCATAGCTTTGGTGACTTAAGAGACACAAATCCTGCTGACTCACGATCACAGAAACCCCAACAGAGCATCTCCATGTAAAAAACATTTACACTGTCATCGCTGAAGGAAGAAATTGTAAAGCAATATTGATTTGAAATAGAATGCAAGATACCTGGGAAAGCACGTAAGACTATGAAATGAGGTGTGCGTAAAAATGACTTAAGAATTACCTAAAGACAGAAAAATAGATATTTTAATCTGACCTGACTGTGCCTTATGGCTTTAGAGATGTATTACTCACTTTAGCACAACGCTTCTTTCCTGTCATCTTGCCACGCTGCAAACCAAAGAGAACAATCAGAACACAGATGTGCTGTCTCAGCGTATTTTGAACATTTACCTGGAGTACCTTCTCCAGGTCAGAGACTGCAAACAGCCGGCACAGTTCCACGTCCTCTACAGAAGGCCCATATATCCTCAAGTCCTGGTTCTCCTTCAGCTGGGATTCAGCCTTCCTCAGTACCCTACTGGTCCTCTAAAGGAACCCTAGGCAGCAGAAAGCCCTCACTGTCCACAGAACTGCATCTTCTAGCTTATAAACAGCAAGTACCTTGAGAGCATTGGACCCATGGTGGCAACGCAGGGCAGACACCACTGACATTTAGCCACCCTTGAGAAAGACATTTTGCAAACTGCTGAAGATATACTCTTAATCTTTAATACACAAATTGTGAAGGAACTATTGCAGCATATTATTTCATACCTAATTCAGTATCTGGGTAATTGTCTTTATGCAGAGTTGGCTAAATTTATGAGTGGCATCCTGTTTATGAAGCAGTCCTGCCCACTCCCTAATACTGATGCCTGATTTCTGGTGGATAGCCACCTAAGATATGTTTCATTAGCTGTTCCAAATATCTTTTGTACAAAACAAGGTCTGAGATTATGTATGTATTGTGTCAGGCACCTAATGCTTCTTGAAAACAATTACCTCATCCTCCAGAAACCACTGTCATTAAGATGACACCTTGAACCTTGACAGCTCAAAACAAAAAACCCACAAAAACAAAACCCAACCAACTCCAGAATCAGAAGTCTGAGATGAGTAAACCACTTAGTAACACATGGGAGTCCAAAACAGCTCCCAGGTACGTTTCCTCATTCTCACACAGGGTGTTAGCCCAGATGCCCAGTGGCCACTCTTCTACAGCACCGACACAGTGAGCTGCCACACTGCTGTCAAGTTACAGGAAGGGGAGAAAACTCCTGCTGCAACACAGGGTTTAAACCTCCTCTTCCAGCTCCACCAGTGGAGCCAGGAAACCACTGCTGCAGTGTCCCACCACGCACAGAGGACAAGTCACCTCTTACAAGAACAACCCTAGGCAGCCTCCCATCTGGGAAGGCATTGCCTGCTCCCACACAAGGTACAGAACGGGGGAATTCCTCTCTGACTCTTCCTGGCCACTACTAATTGCTGGAGGCAGGGAGACAGTAACATCAATCAGCAGTTCAAGTACAAGCAATTGTGACAGCTATAAACAAAGTGAATGTTTGAGTCACAGGGTAGCACTGGTGCAACTGAGATAGGCTCCTGCCTCGAATTAGTTTGCCCAAACCTGTTTTTCAGCCCCATTTCTGAAGAACTCAGCACTTTAAAACAAGCTGTTGATAAACTGAAATGGGTAAAAAAGAACCACTGAAGCAATCCAGAGATTGGAGTTGGGGGAATTTATTTACATTGATAGACTGAAAGATGTCAAGGTACTTGACAGGATCCTTGGAAGAACCGAGACCCGATTTAACTAGAGTGAACAATTACCTTTAAATAGAGAAAATACTGGGTTTCAGGGCTGCTGGGTTTTAATTGTTCATATTTGAGTGCATCTATTTAATATTTCTCTAATGATGAATTAAAGCTTGCCTTTTAAAAACAGTAAGACAGACTAGCTCATGACTATAGTGGGGTTTCTATCCCTTGCTATCATCAGATACAGACTAAATGCCCTTCACTAAGGTATGCTTTAAACCAACTGAAGTTCAGCTAGAGATGACCTAAATATAATAGCATAAGACACAGCAGTGTTTGTTCCTGCCTTCAGTATTGTTAGTGCATTTTAACCGACTGCAGCCCAGCTTAACCATCCCAACAGCGAGCAGGAACATCCAGCACTCCCTTCTTCCAGCCATAACCAGAGGCTAAAGCACCTTCTGACCTCCCCTTCCCCAGCCCCAGCTGACATCTCCTGCACTTCCAACCAAGTTTCAAAAACCTGTACGGAGGGTGCCACACCACTGCTCGTTCAACAGGAACATTCAGGGGTGTGATACACACCGGTTCTCAAGCGGACACAGCACCTGTCTGCAGCCTGCACTGCAAGTGAAGCAGGAGCTCCTGCACACCCATATAATCCTCATTTCCAGCTGCATGGGGCTAGACAGCTCCCCAGTAGCACAAAGACGTTAAAGGATCACTTCTCCAAAGCACCTTGGCAGAACTCCAGTGCCTGAACTCTAGATCCTGGACTTCATTCTGGCAACCAAACTTAAAATGAAAAAGTATAAAGTATTTAAATTTATTAAGAGTAAAAACCATTTTTAATACACTGTAAATTGCCCTTGACCAAGGACTGTAAGTGGGAAAAGATCCACCAACTGTGTCAGTATCCTAAAAGTTTTAAATGAGATGCCTGACCCGGAGACCTCTCCTCTTTCCTCCAGAACATTGCACGCAACTTCATTCTCTCTCAAAAGAGATTCTGTGTCTAACCTGGAGAAAGTCGAATGCTTCTTTGGATTCGGCCCACGCATTCAGTAGGGTCAGTTTTGGAAAGAAAATATAACCATATGCAAAATTAGCCAAGAACGGCTGCAAGAGAGGTTAGATTCTCCTTCATTTGCAATTTGTGGTGACATGACAGTCAGCCAGTCTTAATTCACAGAAAAACAACTAGACCAACCCCAGCGTCTCTGCAAGAGAAACTAGAGGAAACAAAAGCAAGTCAAAAGTAAACAGGAAATAGCTTGCTAAATAAGAATACAGGAAAAATCATCCACATTTTCTGCATAACTTCAACAGATGCAGACTTTGATTTATAACTAGAGGTGCTACATCATTGCTATGTGTATCAGTAAAAATCAGTTATAGCATAACCTCTTAATAGCGCAGAAAAGTTAAAGAAAATCACACGTCTACTCCACCACATTTTTTTTCATTATACATTTTGTGGAATAGATTGGTTTGTGGTAGTAAACCATCTTCTTAATATTACCTTTATTGTTCAGCAATATACAATGACATAGGTCATTGCTGTATATGCACACTGCTCAAGCTAACATACCTGTTGTCATTATATTTCAATTGCTATTATAAGGATTTCCATTACACTGGTTCCTTAGGCTTTCAGATGAATTAATTCAGTACATTCATTTGAAAGTTCAAGCATGTTCTCGGAAACTTGATTGCTGAAGAAATTAAAAGTGAGTTTTAAAAAAGTTTTCCAATGTATAAATTGATACTCTTTAAAGAAGCACCATTCACAGAGGAAAGATACTCTCCACAGGCAATACCACAAAAATAATGTGACAAGAATATCAGATGAAATGTATTAATTGGTATTTGTCAAAATTTATATGGTAAGAGCAATGTTTTTGGTTTTTATGGGTAGGCATAACAAAAGCAGCAGTTCAGAGATCAGAAGTTCTGAAGAACACATTCTGTGCTCCCTCCCACAGAAGGGTATTTTGCCTTCTGTACACAGAACAACAACTCTGCAACGTGAAGAGTCAGGGCATTTTTTTCCCCCCACTGTCATATATTTTTAACTCAGTAAAATAATTCTTCCCATTCACCGAGTCTCTTGGTATTTCTTTTAAAGATTAGAAAGGAACCTAATCAAAAACATGCATTTCATATTTCACTGTTTATATGAGAAAGGAGGTTAATAAATGTAACTTGCAGAAGACTAAGCTGTATTTCAGTGCCTCTCCAAACATTTAACAAGACTGATTAACTAAACATTTCTTTAAATATATGACAAGTCTGAAGATAGTATATATTATGTATGAAAAAATATTTTAATGAATATGAACTTGTTTGACAGTAAGTTTCAAATCATGTTAAAATCCTCATTTTT
Organism: Antrostomus carolinensis; assembly: GCF_000700745.2. Classification (NCBI taxonomy): domain Eukaryota; kingdom Metazoa; phylum Chordata; class Aves; order Caprimulgiformes; family Caprimulgidae; genus Antrostomus; species Antrostomus carolinensis. The sequence goes on from NW_010330548.1 coordinate 11,105, forward strand.
TGTTTAACATCACATCACTTAAGATTTGGAATAACTGGAATAACATTTTTTTTGAAAAGAAGAAAGAAAAGTACTGTAATGGCTAACGTTTTGTAATACGGATTATTTTAAATATTGCAGTAATGATATTTCAAGACATGTAGATTTTCAATGAATAATAAAAAAAATACCTGCTCTGCATGACACATTACTCTCAACCAGTATGATACTCCTAGGTTGAAACAGTTTTAACAAGGGCCAAGCACCTTGGTTTTGGAGAAGCATTTTTAAGAACTTGCTCAAACAAAATAGTTTAAGAAACCATAAAAAAAAAAAAGAGGAAGACAAGTAAATCAAGCATTAAAAATTTTAACACCTTATAAATACCTCTTTAGATGCTCTTCCAGCTCCAAGAATAACACTTTCATGGTTATTTGGCCCAAGCCTTGTTTGTGGAGAAGTGTCACTTTCATTGATGTCTCTGTTTAGTACCTGCTGATTAGTTTCCCCCCAGATGGAGGGTCTGAAGAAATACCTCTCAGTTCTTGGCAGCCCTAAGATTAGCACTAGCATTCCCCTATTAACCACGGGTCCTGAACTCCACAGCACTTTGAAGAACCACAAAGCCTCGCCCGTTAAAGATTATCCACTTGCTTCTATTCAAAGTTTGCCCAGTTTAATAGTGGTTGCTCACGATCAACAAAAACAAGAAGGGTGAACAGTGACGACACCACAGATCCTGAGATCACATGGTGTTCTGTTACATAAAGCATCAAGAGAGATTAAAATCTTCATGATTAGGTTTACAAATCTCAAACAAATGCATCTTCTTTCAGCAGTGCCAAATTTGCCAACTCCCAAGCTGATTCAGCCTGCTCCCACTTTCTGTAAAGCACATGTTAATTTGTAGAGGTAGATAATCCTGCTTAGAGAAAAGCAGCTGAGTTGTACTGTTTCTCAAGTCAAAGTTCTATTGCTTAATGGCAATTGTCATTAGACACAAAAATCAAACAGTACCCAGTTTGCCAAAAAATATTTTGCACAACCAAATCCCATCCCTGACTGCTATTATAACAAGAACTGGTGATGAGAGTTGCAGACATGCATCTGGTTAGAGTCTTCTGTAGACCAGATAAAGATAACAACTAACCATGCATCCAGACAAAATTCCATCAAATACTTCATATTCTTCCTCAGAGAAACACCAGTCACCATAAGGAATTTTTGGTGCATTGTAGTACATCTATACCATGTAATTATGAGCCTCCTTGCATAGATACCATCGCCCAACACTCCTTCAATGTAAACATTCCTTCCTCTATCATGGTGAATGCTTTTTAGTGTGCACAAAAGTTGACTGCCCACAGTACATCATAGAGAAGTGAACGAGTCCAGTATCCTAGTTGACATGTGCGCTGGAAAGCCGGAGGTAACCCCTCACCATGGAACTGGCCGGCTACTTGCAGCATGTGTGCAGGAGCCTCCGCCACACAAGAGAGCATGAGCATTGATGTTACTCTTCCATCAGACCAAGACCGCAAAAATGCGGAAACAAAACCAGAAATCAAACCCAGCAAAGGTTACTTGGGCTCACTGCTGAGTGCTAAAGTGTTGTTAGATGTGTTTCTTCAAGTAGAGGAAGAACCCTTCAAGAGTTTCTTCTTCTTGTAAGACTATATCAGAAAGAAACCAAATGGAAGAGCCAAACAAGTTTGCTCAGAGCATCACGGCCATCTACTGCTTAGCTCCATTTCTACTGTACCTTGCCAAGGCACTGAAGAGGTGACTAATGTCAAGAGAAGAAGGTATGTATTACACGATAAAAATAAAGTAGTCTGCCTTGAGGGAGAGAGGGGTAAAACCAACCCTACTTATTAGGACCAACAAGTCTAGCAACACACGAAGGGATTATTTTGGTTAGGAGGTAGAAAGGAATCTAATAAATAAAATAAATAAAGCAATGATTAATTTTTTTTTTTTCTTTTCTGGGGTCACAGGGTGCAGTGGGATTAGTTCCTCATTCCCAGAGCCAAGAGGGAATTCAGATAATTTAAACTGGGCATCAGAGCTACTGTGAAGCAGTGCAGAGTATTTCTAAATGGTCTTCCCAGAGAACCATGTTCCTTTTAAAGCATAGCAGGGACACTGAAGCAGACAAGATATGCTTTACAACAAATGTTTCTCCCATTACATCAAGTCCATCTCCCTCAGCACAGCACGGAAAGGGGTGACAGCCGTGGCTCATTTGCACATTCTTCTCTCAATCCCACTAAGAAGCCATGGAGGTGTGACCACACAGATGGTGGAGAAGTATTCCATGATCTTGGTCCCTGGATAAGAGGCAGACAGGTATAATGGCCCTATGAGAGGGAGGATTGCTCTGAAAGCAGAGTTACTGAAAGCTTGAAGTGGAGACTAACATGATACAGACACATGTGTAAGAGAGGAGGGAATGATTCGTAGAAGGAAGTGCACTTTCAACAGGCTTTCAAGAAACAATAAGCTAGGAACAAAGGGATCAACAATTACAGCAATCATCAACTATTAAGATGAGAAAGCCTGAGCCAGTATTATTGAATAATTTCAATATTCAAGATGAAATATTACTTACAGCAAGAAGTCTTGCTTATTTTAAAGAGGCAAAGCATCAAGCTGCCCAGAGAAATGCTCAAAACCAATTCCAGAAAGCTGAACCAAGACAGAAATTATAATTTGAATGGCATCCTTACATCTCCTTTCACAGTCAGACTTCATACAGTAACGATCCCTAATGAATAATACTGATATTGTTATCTTAAATATCACATATCCTACAACGTCCCTTGGCCATTCTATAAACTACAGGTGTGACCTGTGGCAGTCAGGTCCAGCTGAGTCTGCATCCCACAGAACTGCACCAACAGAACCGACAGCTTTGAATGTTAAGCTGCCCTTCTCCTAACCCTCCTGGTACTTCCTTCTTGCCACCTCCGTTGCCTGCATTCCCCTCTGTGGAGCTGCACAGTTGGCACCAGCCAGGAAGACAATCCTTCTCTGTGACTGTCGTGCCTACAGTACATGCACTGGTCACTGGTGTTTTCCAGGATGCCTAAAACAATGAATCCACATTGAAGTATGTTGAGGTGGGAAAGGGATGAAAGCAGTGATGTTAGCCTTCCCCATGGACAATCTTTACTTTCTCCTTTCCTATTGCAAGATGCTCTCTGAAGAAGAGCTCCATCACTCTAGGGGCTGTGCCAAGACACTTAACAACAAGGTCCAGTAAGTTGTGCACCTCTGACCAACACATCACTCGGCTCCAACAGTGCTCTGACTCAAATCTGGGTTTCCATTATAGCCAGAAGGATCATTAAATGTTAAGATTATGGGGGGGGGGGGGCAATCAATTTCTTGAGATACAAATCTAAGCACTGAATATAATTTATGAAAGATAAATAACTAATGTACTATCAACTCATGCCCACACACAAATAAAAAGCTACTGTAAAAACAGTTATCCTTCCAGCATCCTCCTTATGAGCTTATGCTGAAATCCTTGTAATTTGCTCTGCTTACTAAATGCAGTCATGTCAGAGTCAGTTTGAAAGGCATATATTTTTATATACACACATACACGCACATATGATGCGGGACTACTGAATATATTCAGCTGCTTCATTCTGCAGAGAAGCAAGTACACTGCTGGGCCCATGAAGAGAAAACATAGGCAGCTCCATCTCTAGTGGTAACACTGATCACCTTTCCTCATGCTTCAGCCCCAGTCCTGGTGATGACTTTACAATACAGCAACACTCACAGGCTTCATTTGAAGCTAATTCTCCAGTGAGACCAAGTAAAATGGTTTTTATACCACTGATCTAAAAGGATACAATTCCAATTAATCACTTTTTTTTTTTTTTTGGGGGGGGGGTTGTGCCCCAGAGGAGTCTTACCAGTTCCATTTATCACCTTCACAAAAAACAGCTGAGGATTTGCTTTGTTAGTTACCAGACACAAACCAAATTAAATGTTAAAACATAACCACTGCAGAGGCAGGTATTGCAATAACTACATGATTTTTCCCCATAAGCATTCCCGTAAATTTGACAATTCTGGTTACAGTGCATCCAAGTAATTAAAAATATTACTCAGTTATGTGTAGGCCAACAACTTACAGGTAATAGAAACCACAAAAAAATTCCAAGTCGGTTGGATTAACTAAGCCATGGAACATTTTTACTGCTTTGAAAAATAGCCTCTGGCTGCAACTGAAAAATGCCTGAAGTACAAGGATCTTCTTTCTTCTCCTGTCACATTCAAGAATTCAGCACCGAGCTATGCTTTCCTTCCTTTGTCCTGAACCACTCTGGCTGTTATATAAAGTGACAGATTGTGCACAGATGAATTATCACTGTGGGTACGCTAGGATGTCAGATATGGATAAGTTTTAGCATTTAATGAAACAAAAAACAACAAGATTTCATGCATGATAGCATCAGGGTACCTAGGTGCCCCCCCCTCCAGTCCCCTCACAGCTCTTATGCCTAAAGGGGAGGAGGAAGCATATTTCAAGATACTTAATTTGCAGTACTCCTTGACAGTTTTGCTTAAAAAAATAAAAAATAAAAATATCCATCAGCCCAAATTTAGATTTAACCTGGTAAGTAAATCAATCTGGCATTCAGCCAACAGAATTCACTGTTTATGTCAGTCTGAACAAAGTGTAGCACTTGAGCTCAAATTCCTCAGCATGTCACACTTCACTGAGTTCGCTGTCATACCTTCACAGGGTAAACATTTAGCAGGTTCATTTTCTGTGTACTAGAGAGGACTTCAGAGACATCTTGAATAATCCAGACTTTACCGTAAGGAAAAGCAGAAAAAGCACAAGCCAACCTTTAGACTACAAACATTAAAAGCCCTATAGTAACAATGTCAATTTTGATGTGATGCAACAAATTAAGAATAAATTTTAAATTCTGATGTGCATACGAGTGATTGACAAAGCAGGAAATATATCAGACAAACATTCAAGCTCTTTTGGAAGCCTTAAATTTACAAACATGCAGTCCTTAAAGATACTTAAGGGTTAAAAAATTACTACAATAGTGATCCAAGATTCATATAAGCCACCAGGACTCAGGATTCCTAAAGTTTGTTTTGTGATTGCAGTACAGTCTCCAAGACTACTACTTTAAGGGTTCAAAACAGCCAACAAACATTAATATGAAGTTGCAGTGCTTATTGTTACGGGAGATGCCCCATATACCATCTGCATCATAACTTATGGCTATTTTTAATGCTTTGTTTCCCCCCCTTCTCTCCTGTCTTAAATCAATCTTTGGAGTACTTTGGCACAAAATATTTTGCAAGACTGCCAGTCAGCAACACCAGCAGACAAAAAACAAATCTGATTTCAGAAAATATTCATTAGAACTCATTGCTGAAACAATGCATGTTGGATTATCAAAAGAAATAAAACTGACAACGAGAAAAGGTAAAGGCACAAAAAGCTGCACAAAGACATTTGCACCATAACAAAAACCAAAGCACTGAAGTGAGAGACAGGTGCACGGATGCCAAGTTGGGAAGTATCTCATTCCCAAATGCTAGCAGCAGCAATCACTGCTGTACCTTTGCTACCCCGGTATTTTGAACAGATGTAATGAAGTGCAGTTAGACTCCATCATTAAGCAACCCAAAAAAAAAAAAAGTCTTTAGCTATTAACATCCTAATTGAACACCTGAGGAATATTCTTATACACTCTGCGCAGTCATCAACAAGCGACATGTAAGGTGAGGCTTTCAGTTACACAAAGATAAGCATTGCAATTGCATAGAATTAGCCTGTTTTACTTCATCTTTACTTTCATCTTGGTACCATTACATATACTACCAAAAAGCAAATACTCCCTGTGCAAAAGATCAAGAAACACATAGAGAAAAGATCTTACTGGGTTTGAAACAGCCATCTAGCCTGGGAGCCACCTATAGGCATGGCCAGAGGCAGAACGCTGAGGGACAACCCAAAAGGCAGGCAGATAAATGCAACTTTCCTACAGTCTCCTCCTACCTGTCAGCAACCAGCAGCCTGAGGGGTTCCTGCAAAGAAGGAATAACTTGGTGTTTAATAACTCAAAAGAATTTTCTTCCAAGAGCTGGTCCAGTTGTTTTCTTTTAAAGAAATTACTCATATCATGTAGTTCTGAGACTCTGTAAAACTCTCTGGTTGGTTAACTCCAAGTTAATTACTCAGGGAAGAGACAGTTTTCAAACCACCACACACGAAGCATCAACTACCCTGGCAGCTACAGAAATATGAATTTGAATCTGAAGAGCAGACCTGATTTAAGGACACACGTTAGGACCACCTCAAAGCCACCACAAGCATAAAGGAGCAGCTACAGGGAGTCAGTCTTCTCCAGGAACCACAGTGAGCCACCTGCAAGTGAATGCTTTACATGTCACTAACTGGAAGTCACTGAACTTCTATCATTTAATCATACAGAAGAAAAAATGTCCTCAATGCAAAGCATATTCAAGCTGTGGAACTATGTTAGTATCGGGACAAAGAAACATGTTTAAAAATTGAGTAAAATACCTTGTAGGGGAAGAAGTAATTATTGGTACTGAATATGTATTGCCAATTAGACTACTTACTGGTGACTGGTTTTTGTATTGTGGGAATCTTTAAGTAAAATCAGATTATGCCTACAGGAGACAAGCCTAGTATCTCTTCTACACATAAGGCATCTCTTTACCCTGGCTATGCTATGTGATCCTAGTCTAAAGTGAGGGCTTCTTTCCTTCTTCACTGTAGCACCTGTGAAACCTAAACCAGCAGAATCTCTGATTAACGAGGAGCCTGATTAACATGGACTGACACAGCACAATAAGAGCAGCTCAGCATTTTTTTGCTGCAAGGGACTGTAAATTTATTTTGCATGTTACACCAGCTGAATAAAAAATTAATAATGAAGGATTTACAGCTAGACTGGAGGGGCAGGAACCCTTCCCCCACACACGTGGGTGTTTGGCTGTGTTGAGGTATTTTTAACCTACGCACACAAGAGAAAACTTGAGAATACCATGAAGTTGCCAGTCATATAATCCATGAAATGGAGCCTCACAGTTAAGGGCAAATTAATTGCCACAGACAAACAGAGCATGAAGCAGAACTCACAAGCCTTCCTGTTAAGAATGGCCATCCAAAACCTTCACAGGACAATTCCAAAACAGATCTGTGTTCTGCCCAAACCTCCAAACTGAGACTCATCACTAGGTGTGGGCTAAAAGGAACCAGTTGCAACTATTCTTGGATACCAAAAAACTCCTCAGTAACACAGGAACTTTATAAGACTAAATTAAAGCTGACATTCCTTGGGCATTTGGTAACATCAATATTAAAGGAGTAAGTTAAAAACTTAAAACAATGTAGTTCTAACCATTACCCAGATAGGAAGATTTTTTTAAACTCTACAGCTCCCTTCCCCTAGATTTTTCCTTTCCTTCAGATTCCAGAGAGCAGCCTGCACTCAAATAGCAGTTCAGGCCCAAAAAGCTTGGGGCTCTGCAAGTCTAGCATCTTATTTTTAAGAAGTCAACCTGTTTCAAAAAGGAGGCAAGTAGAAGAATGATGCAGCATCATCTCTGGGACACTACACAAGCACAAATTCATACAGAAGTAACCAATCCATTTTGGTATCACAAGCACAGCAGTTTTAACATGACCTTCCATGCTCTAAAGGAAGCTGCAGAGACCAGCGAGACCAGGTTTCTCTGCCATGCCCAGCATTTTCCCATGGAGGGAGCACCACATTGCCATCCTGATTCTCTTCTCCAATTAGGCCAGACACTCTGCGAGGTGAGATCTGGCTAAAAAATGATTCTCTGATGTTTAAATCAGAACAAAGCCCTCCAGGGACCCATTGCTGCCAATGGGAAGGCCACTCCACCAGGCAAGAGCATTCAGCTCCTGGACCACCAGGACTGGCGGTATCGCAGCAGGAGCTCTCACGAGCACCCCCTCATAGGCAGAAGGAAGCAGGGTATAACTGGCTGCTGAAATTCAAATAAGTATTCTGGGCATAATCTGTTCTGGTACAAATAACTTTCTTGGTGCTGTGAAACCTACTCAAATACGCTGATTTCCATGAACATACACAAGTGCTTAAAGAGGTGTGACAGGAAAACAGCAGCAACAAAATAACACCGCAGGCAGCAAACTCAATACCTTGCCATTCCAAGCCACTGATACTGCAAGGATTTTTCCTGTAATAAATCCCATCAGTGGCCCACCATGAATGATTAACCCATATTAGTCCAAGTGTCAACAACACCCTAACATTGAGCATCAGCTCCTTCAGCAGGCATTGGAGGACAGCACTACTACACTTCATTATATTTACTGTGAACCTTTCACTCTTACCCTGTATCTATTTTGGTATTCTTCTAAACTGACTGTGCTCGGCAATGTTTATTTCAGTAGAGACTGAAAGTCACAACCTTCAATTTTCTTATCTGGCTACGTAACAACAGCAAGCAATTCTGAAATTAGCTGCTTCTGACAAAGCATTTTCTTCAGAGACCTTCTGACCATATTTTCATTTCTTCCCTTATCAGTAAGGAGCACAGAATGTGACAACATTGCAGACGTGCTGGAATGCCCCTCTTTTAAACCAGAAATTGGGACTTCAGTTCCATAATCAGTAACTATCAGTCATCTCTTGAAATTAATTGCTCTAATCAGGTAAGTAAAATAGAGGTTTGGAAGAGTATGACTGCATCTCACAGATGAAGAGAGATTATTTTTATACATGCTATTATTAATGAGTGAGAAATGTATTTATCTTGAAATTAAATAACAGAATTAGAGGAAAACCATCTAACTACAGATTTGGAAACTAGAAAAAACACGTCAGTGAACCAAAGAAAAATATAATAATGACAAGAAAAGAACAGTGGAAGCAGAGAAAGAACAGGGAGAAAAAGTAGTCAGAGAAAAGAGCAAGGAGAGCGAAGCATTACAGAGAGAAGGGTCAGGAACCACATAAGGGAGTGAAAAGGATAAAGGAATTATGGGCTAAAAATACCCAAAAGGAAGGTAAGAGCAGATGTTACTTTTTTGGTACATTTAATACAACATCTTAAAAACAGAAAGAGCATTTCTGGAAATGCCAGATTTTTCTCGAAAAAGAGAAGTATAGGAATGGAAGGATTAAGAATGAGCAGCTGATAAAGCCCTGCAATTTCCCTTGGCAAACTAGCGCTTTGATTTATAACCCAGTGCCATGACATCACTGTCTTATGATGACAGCTTTTGGAAAAGAGGAAAAAAAAGAAAAAAAAAAATCAGAAGTTTCAGACTCTCAGTCTTCTCCATGTATATGAGCAGAAATATTCAGTCTATGAAGACCCTCTCCCTAGTTTATACTCCAAATACAATGTACTAGAGAAACACCTGAACCTAAGGAACCAGAAGTAAAACAGTTATATTGGCCAAGATCTTTACGTGGCTCAGCTCACCCCACTGGAAAGGGCTAAGGTGGCAGTGCTAGGGGTAGCTCATTCCAAAACAACTCATACAGCCCCAAACTGTGCTGTCCTGCATTTTGTAGCCATGCACAAAAGCTTCTCCACCACACAAATTCTCCTGCCAGAGGCACTGCAGGTCAGTCTTGCACCAGCAGCCCTTGATTTAACCACTGTGGCAGCTGCCCTTCCGTGGAGGGGAGTTAAACAGTGCAGTGATTAAAAACAAAAAAACCCCAAAAAAACCCCAGCCTACACCCACCTTTCCACAGTCACAACCAATGTGGTCACCACAAGCATGAGGATTTGTTAAGGGAGCAGCATTCTGTGTGAGCTCCAAACAATACAGTGCTATTTTCGCTCCTCTTCAGATCACTGGGAGGAAGAGAGAGCGAGCAGGCATTTTGAGTGGGAAGGACAGACAGACACAAAGCTACTTTATTCACCTATCTGCATTTCAGCTGCAGTTAATAATGGCTAACACTTCATACTGTTCACTGAAAAATGCACCAGAAGCAGTAAAGATGATGGGTTCTAAGTGTATTCCAGAAAGTCTCTCTGCTTCTCGTTTCTGAATACCAATTTATCAAGTTATAAGAACTAAGAGTTCTTGTTTCCAAGGTGCCTGAAAAAAATCAGGTTTTATTACGTTCCCCTTCGGTGAACAGTTCAATATCCCATTAAACATTTACGGTGATCCCTACTGGTACATACATACTGATTAAAGTCCAAAGATGTAAGTAATCTGCTCAGGCATTCACAGCAACAGGCTTTCCATTGACAAAGGCTGAACTTTCCATGTTTTAATAAAAGGCACAAACACAGCTAACAAGACAAGTTAAATAACATTCCTTTCTTCTCACTCCATTACACATATTCCACTATTGTATTTCACAATGGGCTCCAACTAACTGCCATGAAAGGTTCTCCTACTTCATCCTGCCCACACATTCTTGCCTTCTCCTTTGCACTGGATCTGATGGAAAAACAAAAATTATTACCTGCTACACCACGTGAGTAATATAAAAGTGAGGGCAAGAAGTGAGTGATTGGCAGAGGGAGAAGAGTAAATATATATACAAGTATTTTTCATTCTAGGTTCTTTCCCCTTCCTTACACCTGCCAAGTCCACTATCAGCATAAGGTCTCCCAGGAAATGCCACACAGGAAGTGCTACCATCAAAAAGTAAACATGAATTTTTGTTGTTATTGTCTGTCTGGATGTTCTGTTGTTGGTGGTGTTTTTAAAGTGGGGGAAGGAATAAGAAAAGCAGATAAGGAAGAAAATATTCAGGTCATTTTCCCGGCTAATCATCTTTTCTAACGATACCCATCATGGCAGTGGGATTTCCCTTTCCCAGTCCACAGCTAAGTGTGTGGCATGTCTGATTAAAGATTCATTGCACACTGCCAAGCAGAGGGCATGCTCAGCAAATACAGGTACAAACAGACTGATATTTACCTGTGTCAGAAGTTTATCAGAACAGTTGAAGAACAACATTCCAAAGAAGATAAGCAGGCAGGCAGAAAAGAGAAAAAACCTAAATTATAATCAAAGCCATCATATTAAGAGATACACAACAGCAAATACAATTAATATTAAGCGTGTTACTTCAAGGTTACTTGAGAAGTGACTGAATTGTTTGTGCCTAGGAGCAAAGAGGTATTGACACAGATACAGCATTATTCAATTGTTTATTCAAAAAATATTATTAAGTCATGGATTTGCCACCTGTAACAGTGTCTGGTCCATTCAAAGGAACCCCTGAAGGTAAGCACAGGGTTAAAAAGAAAAAAAAAATCTGCTTGCAATGTGACTGAAAGTAATTCACATATTGGATTTCAAGAGGTGTTTCCCAAAGCTCACTTTAGCATAGGCAAGGGTATATGCCTTATATGCCTCAAGGGTAGTACCCAGCCCACAGACCACCGTGCCTTTCTCGCCACTAGTCACAGAAACAGCCCAACACAGTGAATGTCCTGCACTAAGATTGGCCTTTAGAAATATCCTCCCCTCTTACAAAGCAGTTTTTCCCGCAGCCAGCATAAGCCAAACTCTAAAAGGGACACTCATAAAACACACACAAGCAAAAGAGATAAACTCTGTGGACTAAGAGAATTCTGGTAGCTAAAAGCCATCCAGCACAGTGCCTAAGGAGTTCACTAGCACCTTTTCTGGTCCTCTGCTTGATCCTCCTGCCTTCCAAGTCCCTCCACCTCTCCTGTATTCTTTTCTCTGTCCTTTCCAGTATTTTTCCCTGTAGTTCAGTAAACTGGCACTCAGTAAACCTTACAGGTGTTCTCCTTCCCCCACTTCCCTCCTGAAGACTGACACAGTTGTCAGTCAAGTCCTGAGCATGAGGGAAGTGTAGGAAGATGGGCAGAGGGTGAAGGCAACAGATACCAAGCATGTATAATGCATGTGAGCTACAGCTGTCTCTGTAGAGAATGGAGAAAAATTGTTTCTCCTAGCACACCACCCTGTAAGGAAAGCTGAGATCCACGGCACTCACAAAGGTTAACCTGGCACCTTTGCCAAAGTCAAAGGTAAAAAACACACAAGAAAAAAAAAATCATTATATATTATCCTAAACTGCACAGGCTAACCCTAAAACCATTTTAAATTCAGATACTTTCACATTTAGTTGAACAGTTCCAAAAAAGTGCTCAAAATCTAGCAACTCCCACTGCTCTCAAGAAGTACAGCTGGATTATGATTTTTAAAGGCCTGAACCGTTGTTCAATTGCACAGCAAAAGTTATCTGAAGAAACTGGAATATTATCATCTTAATTCTGTTTTATCATTTGTCTCAATTATTTTATTGTCAACTTGAATTAAGATACAATTAGGTAGTTTTCAGTCTCAAATTGCTGCTCATGCATAAAAGAGTTTTTCTACAATGAGAAGGTATTCCACATTGCACATTTTGGGTTTTAAAGCAAGTGGTTACCCATGCTGACTTGAGGCCTCCTTCATTTACTAGTTTGGTGGCTGCTTTTTTCTTCTTCAAGGCCCCTATTGTATAGTAGCTGCCTGTAAAACACCCATACATCTCCATACAACAAGCATGAAAGACAAGTTATTCATGTTGGCTACATACACTCCTCTAAATGCACAAAACCAACTTTTGATGGTTTTCTTTACTTTTGCATCAACTTATAGCAAGGTGAAACTGACACTGATATCAGCACTAGAAATAGGCACCTAAAATAGCAATGCAGCTCTTTTTAAAAACAAAACAAAAAAACCCCCAAAAAATCAACTACCCTTTGACCATGTCTATAATATGCACATAATATTTGAGAAAAAACGACAAGGTCATACATATTTTCAATCTTCCCACACAGCACACTGCACACAAAAATAGCAATCAGGAGTGCACAATGCTTGCATAACCAGAAAGTCCCCACTCTCACTGCAGGAAGGTTCAACATTATCCACAACAACCCTGCCCCCAGAGAGCTCCTTATATGTGGAATTAACTTCTACATTAAGACAAAAAAACCTCCCTGTTTAAAACTGGGAATTTGAACAAGAAAGATATGAAGTATAACTACAACCACAGACCAAACATGAATTTTCTCCCAAGCATCATATAATTTGTGATGATTTGTGATTTGATTTGTAATTCAACCACAAAACCAATTAAGGATGCCTTCAGAGTACCAAACCTAAGCAAACTGTTCCAATGCACTACATTACTGACACTGCAGCCTCAGCCCTGGCAGCTTTGAAGCTTTTTCTGCCTTTCCTTCCTCTGATGCTTCCCTCCTGTTGGGTATCTCTGGGCTTGGAGAGGCAGCCACTCCTCTAGCCCAAGGGATACAGCTGGCTTGCAGAGGTCAGACAAGCCCCTAATGATGATTTCTCCCCAGCTCAAAACATCTCTTAAAAGCTGAATATAAAATAAATTTAAATAAGCAACCCCAAACCAGAACTCTCCAGAATTGATCTATAAAAAGGTAAAACAACCACCATCATACATAAATGCAAAACAGCCAGATATGGTGCTGGAAAAAGCAACCATAATGCTATTAGCTCCTTCCATCAACTCCTCCACAGAAGCTCATATACAAGGTCAGTGGAAAGCTCTGCTTAACTTACTGAGTACTATTTCACAACTGTCATCTGCCAGCAGAGTCTGCATCCTTATAGATCACAGCAGAGTGTCACTGGTCCTTCCTCTGACCCACTGCCCACTAACCCTAATTGCTGTTAAGTTTGGTCGGAAGCGGAGCCAGTTGAGTTTCTGCCCACCAGTACATGCAGACACAAGTTATTCTTGACCAAAGCTGTTCTGGTTTTTACTGGCTATCAAAAGAGCGTTCAGACTGAATCCTGCTTCTAGTGAAATAAGCTACTTAAGAGTAAAACCCAAATCAGTAGTTCAGAATATTAACATCTCATGGGGGAATTCACGACCCTAAATTGTGCAAATTCCTCTTATTCTGCCCGCTTTGTTCACTCTGTTCTGTCAATACTGAACCCTGGCGCTGTTGTTTAAGGAAACGAGGACTTGACCTTCTTCCCCTCTGCAAGGTCTTTCCTCTGATAGTGCAGACAGTGCAGCCACACTCCCCAGATTAAGCTTCTACTAAAGAAAAACCTCCCGTTACGGACAGTTTCTCACAGTTCCCGAGGATGCTGCTTCCACACGAGCATCGCTTTGGTTAAACAGTTATTTACCCTGTGTACATCAACTCGATACAATTCAGAGCAGCAAAGCCTAAGGTTAAAAACATCCATCCCTTGGCTGCTGAAACCGTTAGTTTAATCGTTAAATTCAGCACATCCAGCACTGACAGCTGAGGAGGGAGGGAGCCAGCGAGGAGGGAGGGAGGCAGCGGTGACTCAACCCCGACACCTCGTGGTCGCTGCCAAGAGGGAAACCGCCGCCTGGACCCTCCGCAGCG
>NW_010330549.1:0-1133 GCF_000700745.2 Antrostomus carolinensis
TGCCAGGTCATGTTCAGCTTCTTGTCTACCATCACCCCCAAGTCCTACTCCTCAGAGCTGGTCTCAAGCCATTCATCGCCCAGTCTGTACTTGTACAGACAGCCTTCCAGTCAGTAACTTAACTAAGAAGGTAACATTTGGAATTAGAGTACTGTTCCCATGCCAGCCTTCTAAAAGCAAAAATTATTGTGCCTCAAGGTAAAGTAACAAGGCTTTCCCTTTGAAATGTCTTCATCCATGATTACCCATGCTTTGCAGGCAGCTCAATTTCAAAGGAAAAATGCTGTATGAACTATTTAACTTATATTTATGAATTGGGAATATCTGAACAGCTCCCTGTTATTCTATTGAAGCAGGTTTGTATAGGGCTGGACTAGTTACCACAGAGGTGCCCCCAGCTCTAATAGCTAGGCAAGGCAATGAAAACAAAACAAACCAAACTAACTAGACATGAGACACAAGAAAAGAAATGACTATTCAGGCATCTTGCTGCCTTTTTTCCTGAAGGTTAGTGTCCATTTTCTGCAGTAGTATAAGCATTTTTTATTGAAGTTTTTAAAACTTTACCTCACTTATTAATGCATATTTAGGAAAAACTTTCACAGCATCATAGAATGGTTGGAAGGGATTTTTCAATGTCATCTAGTCCTATCCCTGTGCAGTGAGCAGGAACATCTTCAACTAGGTCAGGTTGCTCAGAGCCCCGTCCAGCCTGACCTTGAATGTTTCCAGGGATGGGGCTTCCACCACCTCTCTGGGCAACCTGTTGCATTGTTTCACCACCCTCGTAATAAAAAAAAAAATGTCTTGCTTTTTGACTGAAGAAAACGTTTGTAGAGTTGCCGGATCTTGTATTTTCGGGTGAGAGACACAGAACAGTAAATGCCTTATGTATTTAAGGTGTGCTACACAAGCTGGCAAATGCAATGTGCTTAACTGTGAATTACTAAACTGTATTCTTATTGCTAATATCTAAGATTCTTCAGAGTAGGTAATGTGAAAGTCACCAGACATTTGGGAAGCCAGATGAGATCACTTAACTCAACCCAATCACTAATTAACATTTGTGTATACCAGAAAAGCACTCCACAGTTTAGCACAATTTGTACTTTCTGTTCAAGGGATTCCAGACT
>NW_010330549.1:1166-4109 GCF_000700745.2 Antrostomus carolinensis
TACTTTCTTCTATGGGAGTTTGTACAGACCTACGTACTCAATGATTTCCAAGAAAGCTAGCTGGAGGCACTCACTATCCTGAGTATCAGCTTCAGCCCCAGAAAGGGTACAAAGGACGTTCCTTAGGGAGAACTGGGAAGCAGTTACTCCCTGAATCTAAATAGATACTCACTGGAAAGTCAGCACCCTTTTTAAGGCATAAAAGATTGTTTAAATTTAAGCGGACCACTTAAGGGCAAAGCATTGCCATGATGCAGTGTGTCTGAGCTGACTACCAATTGATTCCTTTGTTCCTTACTTATACTTTAAGCCAACTGCCATCTCATCACGCTTAACATAAGGGTCTATATTCAGAGATATAGGATAGGTATAGATATAAGGAATCTAACCAGTTGAAGGATCCAACTGACATTAGATAAATTTAAACTACAAGTAATAAACTACAAGAAGGTAATGTAACCCTTGGAATATTTATTAAGAGATACATTTGATTTTGCATGAGTTGAAGTTTTTATTCCAGGCTGGATGATTTTCTGTATGTTCTGGGTCCAGTGCAAGACTTACTGTGGACTTGTGGTTTTGTGTTTGTGCTACAATGGTCAGATTATATGACCCTAATTGTCAGATTATATGACCCCCAAATAATCTATCAACTCCAGACCAACCTTCACAACAACCCTTGAGTTCTGTAGACTCATTAGCCCAGTAAATGAGTTTTAAAAAGAAGTAAGATTTGTTGGTTATTAATGGCTACTCTTAAATCCAGTTTATAAGAGCTCTTAGCAACACCTGCATCTCTAAAACCACTAAGCTTGTATCAGGAGACCAACAGGAACAAACTAAAATGTTCCTCTGGAAAGCAACACATATTACCAAGGACAATAACTTAGCTTCACATGTTCTTATGGCCAGAACAGTAGGAGCTGAGGAACCAGCTATGATCTAACAGGTGAGGAGTTTGTCTTGACCCAGGAAGAAGGATATGACTTGCATCAGGTAAAATTCTAAGATAACTGGCAGCAGCAGATGGGAGAAAAGATGCAGCTTTAAGAACAGATTAGAGAGATACCTCCAAGAGAACATCTTTGTCAGAAATAGTACAACCAAGCGGCTCACTAGGATATCAATACTTTTACTTATGACCCCAGGTTCACTTCCTTCAACAAAGCATGTATTTTTTCCTTTCAGCACATTATTTGGATATTGAGCGAGTTCTGATTCAGATCATGCAAACAAATAACTTCTACACAAGAGAGTTAGCTGAGCTAGGAAGGAACACAGTGAAAGGAAATATTCATCTTAATTTTACTTTTCTAATGCAGTTACACTGCTTTAGAAGATTAATGTGTGAGGAAATTACAAAATGCTGATCACGCTGCTAATTTTTCTTATAGGTTCTATTACAAGCAGCGTCTCATTAAAACAACAGAACTGAATCAGACTCTGCCCCTGAGTTTCGGATGGCTTAGCAACTACTCTAACTGTAAAATTAGAAAGAAGCTTGCTTCGTTGCTATAGTCAAAGCTGGATTTTAGGAAAATGAATTGCATTCCTGGCATTTCTCTTTCTTGGAGGGAGTGCAACAGAAAGTCAGATTTTTCTCTATACTTCAATTTATAAATGTGTAGCACAAGAATAAAATTGCTATCTTGGTAAGTGTGTAAGCTGCCTCAATTAAAACATTGAAGCTATATTGATGAAAGCTGCTTTAGCTTTCAATTTCAGAACTATTGGTCCTTCACTAAAGTATAAATATCCAACAAATTTTACAAAAAATATTTATATATATTTCTCTGCTTAAATGGCACTCGTAGGACTATTATAATCAGGTGAGGTTTTTTAATAAAATTACATTAAAACTTAAGGTTTTTCATTCATTTGGAAGGACTAAACTAGACAGTTCCAGAAATTGCAGCAAAAAGGTTACAACAGGATGATATATAAAGTATACAGGAGATCCATTGCAGGGGTTTGCACTTAAAGGTAATACAATAAATAATTAAATAAAAAAATCTTATCTTTCCTACCTCCCTTCATATCCTACCTTCCTACCTTCCCCTAACAGATCACTAGTAAATCATGGGTAAAGTTTTATCTATTGAATAGACAGATGAAACTATAACTGATTTCAAAAGGTTCTTGAATTATTCATGTTTGTCTATGCTGAAATAATTTTGTCTTCAAATTTATCAAATCCACATCATGAGCAACATGATCATTCAAAAGCATTAGATCGCCACCTTAAAAAGTTCAAATACAATGCTGAAGAGTGGCATTAAAATAATTCAGTCAAATTATGGGAACAGTAGCTTTAAAGCATGAGAGAAAATAGGCCCTATAATATTACACAGTTCCATTTTAAGTATTGAATTTTCCTCTAGGCTTTTCATTCATTTGGAATTTTAAAACTTTCTCAAGTACATCAAGCACTTCCGTAAACTTAAAAATACAAGATCACATTAGTCTGGTTCATATTTGACTAGATAAAGTGACAGATAATTGAAATTAAAACATTATGAGAATGAGAATAGAAGTTCACCTGCAAACACATTCAGTATTCACATTCTGAGTAGTGAATTCTAGGAAAACAAAATACTTCTGTTTTAAATAATCTTGCTTGGCATTAATTAATTTTTACTTCAGTAGAAAAAAATTAGTCAGTTACCAGAGGGAAACAAATACAAACTGGCTATCAATGGAAACAAAATAATCAGAGACTTTTTGATGTTCTTCCCATACTCTCACCATAAAAGAAACCACTGTAGGACTATGAACTGAACATTAAAACTTCTGTTTTCAGATATCTACCAGAGTGCTATGAAGGACAGAGGAAAAATTTCTCTTTTAGGTAGCTTAAGCATTGCTATTTTGTACCTATAGCAGTTATGACACTAAAATTTCAGAAAGAATGGGGTAGGAACCACAGAGACTCCCAAGAATCAT
>NW_010330550.1:0-949 GCF_000700745.2 Antrostomus carolinensis
TGAACTATTAACATCCCGATTGTAGGTTGGTTATTTTTTTTTGTTCCCCCACCCTTATCCAAGTAGAGCAATGGATTTTGCTTTCGAGTAAATGTATTTAAACCTTCGGAGAAGGGCTTGTGCATCGGCAAGTTTATCTTCCCCTTCTTGATATGTCAATTGGTTAAATAAAATATATTTAAACAAACAAACATTGTTACCTCTCCCTACAAACCTCAGCTCTTTAATGACTGAACAATGCGGGGAAAGGATTTTAGGGGTCTCATCTTGCCGAGAGAAAAACTAGAGGAGATGGAAACGGTGAGATCGGGTCTTAAAAAAAATTCTCTTAAAAAAAAAAGAAAAAAGAAAAAAATTAAAAATTCACAAAAATCCGCTCAGCAGAAGGGAAACGGTTTAATTTGGCAAGTGAGGTTAATGCGGGATGTAGAAAGAAGGAAGTAAATGGTAGTGGAATAGCTCAGAGCGGCAGGAAATGTGTGCGTGTGTCTATATGTGTAGGGTGGGTATGTATAGGTACGTATGTATAGAACACTTATAGCTCGGGCTGAGCTTGTGTGAGAGATGCTGGAGTCTGGGTTTGGGAGCTGGGTTTTCCAGGGGGAGTTTGTCCCACAGACACGGAAAGGGCCGGGGAAAGAAGAAAAAGGCTGAGAAAGGGCTGTGGTGATGAGGATGGGGACTGGTTTTACTGGAGGGGACCCACTTTCCAAGACCCCCCACCCGCTGCAGCTCCCCGGCAAACCCCGGAGTTTCTAACGGTGAAAACTCATTTCTCATGGATTTTTTTTTATATTATTATTATTTTTTCCCCCGCGGTGGCGGCCGATCCCTGGCTGTGGGGCGATGCGGGCAGCGACTGCCCTGTTCTTGCGGGGTAAAAAACCCCAACAAAACAAAAACCCAACAAAAAAACCCCAACCAAAAATCAAAACCACCCCAACCACCC
>NW_010330551.1:0-547 GCF_000700745.2 Antrostomus carolinensis
CACATGTTAAAGCACTACACTGAGATCCCTGTACCTAATCCCTTTGGACATAAACCATTCACCTGGGACTAGAAGTAGATTCAGTCGCAACTACGCTCCTGCAAAAGAGTTTAGAAAGAAAGAGGGTCTACTCTGAACCTTGTGACTCAGCAGGAGGATTTCCCTCACCTTCTTTTCCTAATCCTTGTATAAATCATATAAACTCAACTCTGAATTCATTTTCCCTGATTCCTGGTGTAAATAATTTCCCCCAATCCATGTCTAAAACATTCGAACTGAATTCTAATTTGATTTCCCTTTTGTATGCCATTCCCCATAGAAAGTAACAGTGAACAGTACTCTTCAACTCTGTTAAGACATGGTTCTTACAAATTCATATATAAACAGTTTTTCCTAATATCTCTGTGGTGATTCTTTAAGTGACCTTAAGTCCTTCAACTTCTATTTGCAACATCATGGTGTTGGTTGAGGCCCCACACAGACTGCACAGAGAGGGAATGAGGGAGATGACACCACCAAAATTTTCCTGACAGCACTTTTAGTGCTG
>NW_010330552.1:0-1538 GCF_000700745.2 Antrostomus carolinensis
GGGGGAGGGGGGGAAGAAATAGAAACCAAAAGAAAACTTCCCAACTGGAAGGATGATAAGATGTTCACAGCCCTTCCCTCTTTTTGAGAAACTCACAGCTGCTCGTTTCCCCAAAAGTCTGAAGGAGGAAAGCAGAAGTGGCTTCTACACAGAGTTGCTGCACCAAAAGAAGAAACGATACCTACATAATTCCATTTCCCAACTTCTTCCCTTCAAACTGCCAAAGAACAAGTCTGCGGTCTGCTTTCTCCACTCTCTCTACTGGTTCCTGACACTTCTCAGGCAAGTTTAACCTCAGAAATGTGCATCCCCTTCGCTTCCCATGAAGTCTGCACTGTCAACAGGAAGGCAAAAAATTCCTCCACACACGCACCAGACTCCTACTACAGAGAAAGTCAGTATGGAAGACACAAAGGACACCCAGGACAGATCCCACTACTGGCAAATGGGATGGGAGAAGTAGAGTTGCTTCTCAGTATGTCTTCAGACCTCACTAGTGAGGCTGCCCACACAACCCACAGCAGCTTCTGCTTAAACAGCCACAGATCTCCTGTCATTAGTTCATTTTAGACATTGTTTTCCTACCCAACGGAAGCATCATCCTATGCCCAGAGGATTTCAGGGGAACTAGAGCTTTTGTCTATACTACAGTTTGGGAAAAGAGTCCGACCAGCTCTCAGGCTAAAGGAGCAATTCCTGCAGGCACCACAACAATCAACGTACTGCAGTCAGGTTTTTTTAGTAAGAATATGTTTTTCACAGGGCTGCAAGGCAGCTGTGGTTGCACAAGGCCACAGCTGCACACAAGTCCATCGGATTTTTTCTTGCTCAGGACTCCATCAAAGAAGGTACAGATAAGACAGTAAAGTCAATACACCACCTGCGTTTTAAAACTCTCAAAAACATACATGCAAATCTGTAATCAAGTAAATTTTTTTTTAATGTACTTTAAATGAGGTATTTTAAATGTTTGGGATCACTCGATGGTCTGTAAGAGAAATCCTAAGCACTTAGAAAATGTAAGTAAAATGGAGAAGGAAAGGAGAATCAATAAAAAGCCAAGGCCACAACTGGGCAGTCAAAGAGAAAGTTAATTTTTTGTTGAAAGTGCAGGAGGTCAGTATTTTACAAACACACGTGGGTGTTTCTCTCTCAAAAGGACAATACCATGCTCAAAAAATTACCATAAGGAAAGGTAAGAAACCACGTTTGTCTACCCAGAATTTGAGGATCATCTATAAACCCAGGAACGATCACAACCCTACATGGTTTTCGGAACTAACAAACAAACCCCTTTAGCTCTCCACATCCCAGTTGCCATGAACACGGGTGTCATGTGCCAGCGTTAGAGAGAAAAAACCCCAAATACTGGTTCTAAACGCGACTCCTAAGAGCGGTGCCCGAGGAAGGCGGCATCGCCGGGCGAGGATCGGCCGTACCTCAGCGGGAACACGCCGGGAATGTCTCCGGGAGGCCGTCGTCATATCTCTCCCTGTCGCATCCTATGGAGAAACCAACCACCCGGGTGTGGGAGCTCG
>NW_010330553.1:0-16094 GCF_000700745.2 Antrostomus carolinensis
TGTGTTTATATGAAATCCAGGGCATGCATGAACGTGTTACCAACAAAAATTACGATGAATGTGTGAAGCAAGTTAGTTACCCGGAGTTTTTATTTTAGTTTACTCAATCAAAATATCTGTATTTTTTTGTCCCTTATGAAGGGCAGCAGAAATCAAACATATGAGAACAGTAAACAAAAATGCCTATGTCTAATTTAACACAATGCACAAGTGCCACCAGAGTCTGGGGGGTGGGGCCACGGTGTAGGGGAGGAACAGTTATGCTTGTCTGAATCTTTTTTTGGTTTCATACGTTCACCAGTTAGTACAGTTACAAGCAAACAAGATGATATTCTGCTGTATATCACTCCAGTGCTTCGGAAATTGATCTGATCTTTAAAAGCAAGCCTTCTAGAGTAAAACATACTGTTAACCTGCCATCAGATCAAAAGACACTAGAGCTATGCTGGTAATAATGGCAGCCCACAAATTAATCAAGCAATTCTATGTAAGCTATCAAAAAAACAATTAACATCAAACCTGGAAGAAAAAAAATGCAAATAAGCCTTGAAACAATATCAGAGAAAGTTAAAATAAATCACTTCAATATTTGTATTCCTCTCCACCTCAATAAAACCCCCAAAAGAACCCAAAACCAACGTATATATTCTTTCCTTGCACTTTATTCCATGTGTTCAAGTATCTCATAAATGTCACTTGTGCCACAAAAGTACATACTCATTTCCCGGTAAAATCCTTGCCTATCAACAGGATATGAAATAAATTGGAAAGAGACTGAAGCACTGCTTTCCCAGGAATTGCTGAAAATCAGACATGGCAATAATCCTTTGACACTATTTAGGTATTTTTGTGAAATAATTCCTGATATAGGCAATACAGTATAATAGTATGCCGTACTATCATAATTATTACACAATTCCTCATTCACATGAGCTGGAACTGCACTACTTGGCAATATTTCACTTGTGAAGCCAACCAATATAGCAGGCTTAAAAGGCATCCGTACTTCTGCTGGGTCCAAAATTTTCCCAGCTGACACTGACTATATTGCTGTCTGGGAGCAAGATAGAGCTGCTTCAATTTTTTTCCCCTTTCATTTGGAATAAAGCATTTCAAATATTAAAAAAAAAAAAAAGGAGTAAATACTAGATTGAATCTGTGGAACAAGTTATATTTATAACTTCCATATTTGTTTCCCCACTTTTTTTAACCATTACTCTTTAAAAGTGGCTTCCAGATTTCTCAGTTCATAGCAAATTCTGCATTGTGTTTTTATGCCAGTGTATCTAGGACACCTTTCTAACTCATACAGGAAATGCAGTGTAAATGGTTATCTGATGGAAAACTTCATACCAATCTGCAGGTTAAGATTTGTGCATCTTCAATGAAAGCACACTGCGTAATTATACCACTTCTCTGATTTTAAAACCTTGAGAAAGTATCCCAGAAAATAATAAAACTAAGTACTTTGCAGGACCTCCTTGGTAGTAGATATTATTAAAAAGTTTCATAAATTTAAGGGGTCTTAAGCAACAGTATTAGACCTAGACATGGGTGTAATTCAGGAAGCATATGAGCTTTATTTTTTAATCTTATGTTTGAAAACCATCTATATAATTTTTCACCTAAAAGAACAGCTTTATTTAAATTAGCATTCTTTGTTTCTCTGTGCATTCAGGAAAAAAGGCAAAATCAGAAGCCCAAATCCCAAAATTTAGTACAGAACCTAATTACAGAAATGTTTTTCCTTAACTTTCACCCTAATGCTGAGTGAAGAGCAACAAATGGAAAATACTTGAAATATATGCGAAAAACAAAAGCAAACCCAGAAGAATAGGCCATAAATGGCAACGCTAAACCAGCTCCGGAGTTTCAGTACAGCCAAGACCAGTCTCTCCCTCTCCATATCCCACTGTCAGACACAAATCCCTACCAACACAGACTACAGGTCTGAGACTGGCTGAGAAATCATTTTCTCTTACAAAAGGTCCAAAAGCCAAATAATTTCCAAGTGTTGCTATTTCACTTTGAGACTAACCTAGAAGAGCGTTGCTCAGTCACTTCACAGCACTAAATTCACCAACTGAGATAGTCTTTCTGCACTGCAGTTTTAACAGGAATTTCTGAAACTAATGCATACTTTCCTGCAGCCAGTTTTTACCTCAATTTATTACCAGTTTGTCATTAAGATTCTCCAGCAGTTTGAAACACCATGATGCCCTAAAATAAGAAAGGCACTAAGTGAATCTGTGCTCTCAAGTGTGTCTTAATCTGGTTTCTGGAGCTTTTACAGTTAATTTTATTTCAGTGGAATAAGGGAAGGTTAAACTAATATTGACTGAATCTTGTATTTCTGTTTAAAATAATCTTATTATTTCTCCATGCAGCAACAAATTCTGGTCCATTAAAACTATGACCTTAAAAAAACCTTATTGGTTTTCAAATTGGTGGACAAAAGCCAACATTTAACAAAAAGCACCTCAAGCAAGTTATGTATTTTGAGAAAAGTAAAATTTTGGCACTATTCTCAGAAGAATCTTAACCACTTCCAACTTCAAA
This sequence comes from Antrostomus carolinensis, assembly GCF_000700745.2. Classification (NCBI taxonomy): domain Eukaryota; kingdom Metazoa; phylum Chordata; class Aves; order Caprimulgiformes; family Caprimulgidae; genus Antrostomus; species Antrostomus carolinensis. The sequence goes on from NW_010330553.1 coordinate 2,560, forward strand.
TTAATAATGTAAATAATGCTTAATATTGTGCAGCCAATCCTAAAAAAAGTCAGAATAAACCACATCAATTTGAGCTTCGGAAACAGAGGGCATTACACTTCTGAAGAAGGTGAAAGAGTATCAGTGACTGCTGTTCCAGATTGTTCCCCTCCCTGCCTTCACATTACAAAAGCTTCCCAATTCATATGGAAGTATCCATAGGAGCAATTTGGTTTTCTAAAAAAAAAATACAAAGCCTCCCAAAGCTGTTACCAAATTTAGGCTTCACATTTAAGTACCTAATTCGGTATTTCGGCTGTATTTAAAATCCAACCTTCACACTTTGCCTAAGCAGCCTAATCAAAGAGGGCACAGTAAAGAAAAAAGAACAGAAGATGCGTTCATCCCCAGAAAACACATAAATCAAATACCAACAACAGAAATTCAGAATTATTAATTGAAATCTAAAAGAAATGTAAGTAACTCAAGTAGTTTTTTAGTATGAAGATTCAGACAGATGTATATCAATCTAGAAAGCAGCAGTAGAAGGTAAGAATGTATTTTAAAACTCTGGTATTAAAAAAAAAAACAACATTGAAAAAGGGATAGGACAGTTACTTTAGAAAAAAGCTTAATCACAAGGAAAATGAGACTACAATGAAAGAGAATCCAACTGGATATGACAAAAATGAAGAGGTTACTAGCTAAAAAAGTTTTAGTATGGTTTGTGAAGTTATTCAAGTACCAGCATGTACTTATGGCACAGGTGAGGCCCAACTCACCTAATCCTGTTCTGATTTTTGGATTTGATGAAGCACAACTAATTTCTGTTTGAATCTATTTCGGCAGTTCTCTGTACACTTAATTAGGTTAAAGTATCTTCACATTGTAAAAATCTAAACTTGCACAGCTCAAAAGAGTGTCTATCTTCTGGGCTTCATTTTTTTTTTTCTTCCTTCTGAAGCAAGTTATTAGTTGCTCACTCTTTGTACTAGACTTATTAGACCAATCTACAGTTTTTACACTTATTTTATTTGCAAGCAGCAATAACTGTCTTACTTAAAATTAACTTAAATTAAAAAGAAGAAAAATCTTCAAGAACATTCATTCTTACTTGGAAAGATCAAATTGTCAAATCTGCCTTATAAAGCTTTCCTCCAAAAGTGGGGGTTTTTTTGCAGAAACAGTCATAAGTGAAATCTCCCTAAGTACTATGTTGTCCACACTCCATAACCTATTTGAGGATTTAAAATCAGAATCCATGTAAAAATCAGTAGCAACCTAAAGCAGAGTGTTTTGTTTGGGTTTTTTTAAGAGACACATTTAAAGATAAGAAACACAAGATAAAAAGTAGGACTGTGACTTGAAGCAGTAATACCTACTCGAGTAATGAAATAGTCATAAAAGTGTGGGAAATAACAGTGCAAGGTTTCACTGAACCAACTTGGGAAAGGGGAAAATTATCTCCCTTTGTTACAGGGGAAACATCTTTCACCCAAAGGAAATCAGTAACAGCTGAATCTGAAGTAATTCCCTGAGGTGCTACCAAGAAAGCTTTTACTCATCAGCTGTGCTTCAGCATATGAAAGGATAAAGCAGCAACAAATTAAACAGGTGATTTGCCAAGCAGTCTGGACAGCTTAGCAGCTGTACTAGTTTATAGTCCCCATTTGTGACCACCCTGCTGTGTTATGACTCCTCTAAAGGGATGTTCAACCTTAGTTAAAAAAAAACCCCAAACTTGTGTTAACACAACATAATAAGAAATCTATCCCAGAATTTGTCTGATTATTACAAATTCATAATCCAATTTAATTTTATCTACTTTGCTACACAATGTAAGTTTTATTTGGAAAGAATGAAAAAAAGTGGGACATAATCCACACCTCTTACAACTCTGAAAGGTGCTCTAGTTTAATGGCATTGCCACATATTAAGAGATAACAAAAGGAATCTTATGTCAAACCAATGCGTCATCAGATGTCTTACATGTTTACCATCACTGAGACACATTGGCAATATGTTGATTTTAAGGTCCATGAAAAGCAAACTGTTCTGAAAGACCTTTACAAGATAAATGTCTCAGAGAACATGATGTAAAAAGCATTTGCTTTAACACACAGGTAAGTTCCTTATTAAATTTTAATAAAATATTCAAAGATTAAGCCAGCATTTGCCATCACTAAAGTTGACAGACTCATTTTACTTCTTACAATGAGGACTTTTATCACAGTAGCAGCCTCTCAAAAATGGGACAGTAACTGAGAAAGCAGTCTCACTTCTTTAAACAGCTGTGTAAGTGCTTTTCAAATCACTATGAAACTACATCACATACAGAAAACAACAGAAACAAAAAACAGCTTCCAGGAAACACTGGTGGAACAACTGCTGGGGGAAAGCCTGTGCATGAAACAAGTCATGCCCTTGTGTCTTACTAATGGACTGTTCATGGAAATACTTTTCTCAACAAGTTAATCTTATACCAGGCACTGAAGTGATCTGGCTGAGAACTAGAAGCTGAAGACTAACATCACATATTGAATTAATCTGTACAGTAAACTAACAAGCAATCTGTGACTAGGAGGACAGAGCCCTGGGTCCATGCAGGTGTCAAAAAGAAGATACATCTTCGAAATGGAGCTGGAACAAGGCTGACTACAGCCCAGACTGCACAGGACCAGTGAAAAACACTGTCACATAATCCTAACCTGGAAAATTCAAGGTGTTTGTACAGTCAGCTTCAGTCACATTTCTAACAAATACTAGGTGAACATTCAGGTACAGGACCCAAGCTGTACCTCTTTGAACACTGCAGACAGGAAAGGTCAATACTTTGAGAAGAGAGCCTTCCCACTTGCTTAATATGGCTGGGTTAAGCATCAGCCATCCGGCCACACATCTACACGAAGTTAGAAGCAAGCTGCTGCAGGAATATGGAATAGCACAGTTCTCAATTCTTACACCCTGTCTCCCTATTTGCAATTTCTGGAGGGCTGATGTAGTTAAACTGAAAGAGTTAAACATTTTAAATCCAGTAATATAGTGGCTGCAAGTAAGTATACTGTAACCCAACAAATCCTTATCAAAAGTCGCCATGGTAAGAATCAGCTACACTAACCACTTCCCTTCTGAGAGCCAGCTTTACCCCCTCCCAGTTATAAAAACATGCCATTTATTTGAACATGGAAAGGGAGTAACAGTGCTAGACCCATATTGTCTCATTTCCCATTTCCTTTTAGGTATCAAAATGCAGACCTTGTCACAATAAGGCTCAGAAATGCAATGAAACAGACACTTGTGCCTTCAGGAGAGAAAGTGAGATGTTGCTTTTCTACAGTGGACTTACGGGTAAAAAAGAGCAAGTTCTACCTGGCACTTTTTATTTTCCAAAAGTGACTGTAAAGAAACCTGAGAAAATACGGGATAGACTGAGTGCTACTGACAAATGCCAAAAAACCTTGCCCAGTTATAACTACAATGAAAACTTTGACTGCATTTATGGTTATGCACTAATTATTTGTGGTTTCAAAAAAAAAAAAAAATTCTTTAGGGCAAAATCCACAGGCCAGCTTTGTGCCTCCACCAAATCATAAAATTGCTGCACAAGGAAGTGTTTTGAAATGCAGAGGCAACGGTGTCTTCTCCCTCAGAGATTAAATGAAAATACTTAAAGGAAAAAAGAGCCCGTCCTTCATGAGGTACTAGCTCCTGTAACACAAGCTGTGTTCTCCCCACAGAGGGGAGACAGAGCACAGCTGTTCCCAACTAGTATAACTAGTAGAGCTCTTTTACGCACATTACAATGCTTCACAGGTCTGGAAGTGATGCAATCACATAAATCAGTCCTCCATCTGTTTTTGGCTTTGTTCCAATTCAGTTTACTGATGTACAAGTTGTGCAAATCAGGGAGATTAACTGGAACAGAGCTAAATTATTTCCCAATAAGCCAGAAGAACCAAACTGAGTATTTTTTTTTTTTAATCTTATGGTTCCTTAAGTATAGCTATTTACAGTTAAAAAGGTCCTGGGTATATTAAATTATATATATAAAAAAAAAAAGAACAAAAAAAGGAAAACCAACAATACTCTTGATTTTGACAACTTTCATTGCTATATCCTTTGAATCAGGGTTTTAATCATAACAGAAACTCACCATTTTTAGATAATTCACTCTTCAACCGGTACCAAAACACTATCAGCATAGCCTAGGCAGAAGCAACCTAAGAGTTCTAAACGTACATAAATTGAAACAAACATTTATATTCTGTTAGAACCAGGAGGCCTTGCAGTTTGTTACACATACTACACTACCAGATCTTGCATCCTTCTTTTTCCCCAAGCACTATAGGCACCGGCTGCCTGAAGCATCAGAAATAGTCCACCTCACTAACCTTATGAGTCCTGTACCAAGCTTTATGTAGCTGAGGACCACAAGATGCACAGCACTTGCTCACTGCGGGTACAACGGGTCTCATGCTAGCATTGCCCTGCTGCTAGTAGCTTGACAGAGTTGACAAGCAGAAGCTTCACTCAGAACCCTGAAAGAATCACATGTAACTTCAAGGTGGGCATAGCCGTAATTCAAATCCTGATTTTCCTCTGAATTGGGATTCATGTTTCGAACAAATCCCAGATTAGAGAAGTTTCACCTACATGGTGATAAACCTCGGTTTATTCCAGCCTAAGGCCCCAATACCACAAATGGGATAAATACACAAGAAGCAAACACTTGCTCACAAAGAATACAATAAAACCTATTAGACTCCACCATTGCAGAAGAGTTTTACTACAGGCTCACTTACATGATTAAAACCTGTATTTCTGTTTAAGTCCCAGCTGTTTATGGTTATTTTGGTCTCAACTACCTATGCACACGTGAGGACTTTAAAGACAGTGGAAATACTTATGCATACAGCTAAGCTGCTGCCTGGAAAGAAGAACTTTTTTTTTTTTTTTAATATTTTTCAATTCAGAAAAAGTCAGAGACCCATTCTGATGAAGCTCCCATGGAACTTTGTCTACGTGGTAGAAGCTGGCAGATTTCCTATTAGTTCTCCTTGCTGGCTCCTCAGCAGTCCACTCTGTGGGCTGAAAGGAAGCCAAAAGCCTAAAAGTTCTGGCTGTGCTCTCCCCTGAAGTCTTGATTCCCAGGGTCTACAAGTGGCCTGCCCTGGCACTGGACCTATATTCCCATTTGCAGTCAATTTTAGAATACAGGAATGTAATTCATACATAGCTGATTTAAAAATGCCAAAGCAATTGTCCTTCCCCACTTGGCTTTGCTGGGCATCCTCACTAGTGGCAGAACTGTAAAACAGTGCCACAAACATGCAGCTCAGAGCAGGTCAGAACAAGCAAACAGTACAGCATACTAATTTTCTGATGAGGTACTAAGGGGAATTATATACTTCAGCATATTTACCAGGACAAGATGGTTTTCCGTTGCACCTGAACATGCTGGAACTTAACCACATGCTTAAAAAACAAAACTGAAGATACAGTAGCACTTTTTCTCTTACAATATGTACACATAACTTTCTAAAGAGCTAATCTAGACTTCAAAATTTTAATTGAAAATAACAATTTCAAGACCAAGTATAACTATACTCCAAATGAGTTTAGAAACATAAGCATTAAACAGTTTTATTAGTTTAATATCAGTAATTAGAAAAAATAGGAGAAAGATTTGGTTAAAGACAGTACCTTTCTGAGAAACGCCAGTTTTCAAAGGTTTGTGATGTTATTAGTAAACTTCTATTATACAGAGTATCCCAAGAGCAACAACTAATGAAAGTTACTGACACTGTTTTGGTACAGACAGTAAACATTTAAATGATATGTCATCAAAACTTTTCTCATAGACATCTCAGCAACTTTCAGCTTAAAGCCTTCCAACATTTCTTTTTTTTCCCTTCAGAAAGGGAAGTCCAGGTTCCACTGTAGAACAGAATTTATAGGATAGTTTAGGAGTGCAATCTGCAAACCCTGACTTCTCTTCTTTCATGAACAGAAAAAAGCTTGGCCGGAGAAATTCTTTTAGGCTCAAATGATGAGCACCCCAGGTACAAGGAAACACTTCACACTTCTTTATTTTATTGATCTGCTGCTTTCTAACCCTTTCCCCCATGTTTTCCATTCCCACCAGAGTCAGTTGGACCCATCTGGCTTTGAAGTAACTATACAAGGAAAAAACTTTCTTTTTAAGAATTTAATCCTTCACCCCAAAATGAGGGACAACATAAACCATTTTGAATGAAGGCATGTTGACCTGCAGCAAAAATTAAAAGCAATGGTCAGTCATTATACTGCTGTAACCCCTGCAGCATTTCCAAATCCCCTGTATCACTGAAGCCAAACACTTTGCCAATCGTTAAGCTTTCTCCTCACTCAGCTTCCTGAGGGTATCAGTGTATGTTGGTTTACAATACTGAACACATCCTTACATGAAGGTACCTTACAAGTTCGCACAGATGGAAGATGTCTTATTTAATCCAAAATATTTTATTACTCAGTTCCCTGATGGGGATTATCTGCCCACTTCCCACAAAAAAGACAGTCTGAGTGTCAGTATGCATGTCAATCTTCACAGTTAGAGGATCCAAACAGATCAGTCATCCAATCTTTTCTGTATCAGTTTGGCATAATGTACTACTAAAATGAGAACCCCGAAGACTATCTGCATTGCTCTCTGCCAGAGATCTGCACGACTTTGTGAGTTTCATTTCATGCATTCCTGTACACAAGGCCAGGGGTGGGGGAAGGGAGCTCCTTCTCCTCCTTCTTCCTGTAAGACTGGCTTAAAACAAATACATAGAACAATCTGCGTGTCTTTAAGACCTCTTCCCCACATATCCCTGCTCTTCCTCCCAAAAGCCTCTGGGAGGGATAAAAACCACAAAGTTGCAATGCAGAGTAAATTCTTGTCAGGGGAAGGCACTGGAACTCCCAGTTAATTTTAGGAAGATGTTTGAAGAAGGTGTGAACAAGCCTGGATGGAGCAGAACGTACCAGTGCAGGAGATCTGGCCCTAACTTAGGAGGTTCAAAGAGAAAGCTAATTCTGACAGTTAGAAAGTCTTGCTGGAAACTAGGAGCTCCTACTGCAGCACAGGCAGGGGAGAGCCTGGCTGTGTTTGCTGGGCAATATACAAAGAACTAGTTTCCACACTCACTATGGAAAACATACCAGAAGCCCCAGCACTTTCTACAGGCTGGGGCATACGATGTACCTGCAGCAATCAGGAAACCTACTGTATTGAGCTGTTCACGACAAATAAATGCAGAACTTACAGTTAAAAACTCAAGAAACTAATGTCTGTTCCATATTTACAGAAAAGCTTGTTTTCTGCAACTATATGCAAACATTATTGAAATAGCTTTTTAAGAAGAAACTTGTGCATATTAATATAGTTTTAAGAGAAACTGCATCCAGCTCTGTGCCATTTAAAAACCAGCTGTTCAGATTTACATTTCAAGTCTGAACTGCCTAAGTACTTTACACAACTGTAGGAGCCATCACCTATGTTTTATTTCTATGAATAATTCGACAAAATTAATAAGCAATACAGATCTTTAATATGGGAGATTCTTTCCAAATTTTTAAGAACACATTAACACTGTTACAGTGAGCTTCTATGCTAGTCACAACTGTAATATTTTCTTACATTAAGCAAACAAGTCTTTAGTCACAGGCTAGGCATTTGTAGAGGCATTTAGTTTAGTGAAATAACAAACATTTCAGACGCATTTTATGGGAACATTTACGATACTGAATACATATCTGGTGGTAAAGTTAAAACCTGCAACAAGAGAAAAAAAAAAAAAGAAAGGAACATTAATGTCATACTTGGCAACTCCACAGCTTAAAAACATGGAAGAAGGAAAAAAAATAAAAAAAAATATAATGCTAAACTACAAAAACTGTCACTGGCTACATATGAATTTTCAAAGTACATATTCAGCAGACAGAAATTAAGATACTGTTATAATTCAAAGCAATTAGAATATTGCCTTAACCGTAACAATAAAAAACCACTTGCCTGCTAGAGTGTATTAATCTGACAAGCTCAATAAACCCTATGGGAACTGCAAACTGGAGATCACTGCAAGTTTCACCACAAATTTCAGATATTTGCATTCTGTATGCCTCTTCAGATGCAGAACAGTTAAATATTACCTGAAGGTAATGAGAAGACCATATTATCCACTGAGCTTTGAAGCTTCCCTTTTAAAGGATACAAGTAATTACTAAAATAAAATTCAGGAGGCATTTATTGGCAGTAAAAATTGGAGGTAACACTGACAATTTATTTAAAAAAACCCAAACCAACTGTTTTTCAATTTGGTATTATCACAAATTAGTAGATTTCTTTTTTTCCGTCAACACTTAAAATATTTACACCAAACCCCCTCAGTATCTGAAAGCAACAACTCTGAATATACAAGCATAATATGATGGTCATACAAGACATACAGAAAATCCTCAGGATGTAAGAAGGTATCTGAGAGAAATAGCTAGTGAAAAACGCATATCCGTGGGCCAAACCACGGAGTATTAGTCACATACCTTTCAGGGTTAACTACCAGATCACAAATGGACCTGATCATCACTACTGACAGCTGAGCAAAGACTCATTTCAGTTTGCTCAAAAGCAAGATGACTGGATGTTCAGGAATGGAAAAGAGCTCAGAAAACACAATGTCAGATGTGGTGAGATGTCAGTGGGGTCTATCAAACGCCACTCATTTTTCTGCACTCTACTCCCACCTTCTACAGTGACTCTGAGTAAGTTACGAGGAGCTGCAGCATCAACAGCGGTGTGCAATCTATTGATGAGGAATACTAGGGAAGAATTCACTCAGCGTAATAAGTACATAAGCAGCCATGCCACTACAAATTAGAATATAAGGACAAGAGAAATGAGAACAGTATTACATTTCTGTGAATAGTTTACACTTCAGGGACACAAAAGAAATATATGAAGACAGTGTGAAACAAAGGTAGACTGACTTAAATTCCAGTTTAACCTCATAGCAGATAGAATGTCATTGAGTATTCCTCTTTAAGTTTAAAGAAAAAGAGAAAAAAACCCACTTTTTGCAAACACCTCCAAATGCTTAGTCATCAGATGCTGAACATTATAAAAAAATTGGATGTTCTGGAGCAAAACTGGAAGGCAGTGATGGCTCTATCAGCTTTTATCAAGACAACTGAAAAGTATTTAATCAGTTTCCAGACAGAAAGGAAACAATTCTCAATTTCAAATTATTCTTAAGTATCAAGTAAATAGATTTGCTGTTTTTTCAGGACATTTTTCAGCCAAGATCCAACAAAACTGATCTTAAAAAAAAATAAAAAGAAAAACCACAGCAACCCCTCCACCCCACCCCCACCAAAAAACCCCCAAAACAAACAAATCAAAAATACAATCAACAAAAAAAACCCCCACAAACCAAGAAACAAACAAAAGAAACACAAAAACCCCCAAAACATATCTTACAGGAAAAAAAATAATCATGACTATTCACCACCTAGCAGGATTCTCCAGTTCTGTGGCAAGAGACAGGAAATCGGAAGCGTCCTGCAGGCAACACACTCAGCCTCCGGGTAAAGATAAAAAGGGAGGGAAGCAACAGAAAGTAACTTTCCACTTAACCACATTCTCCTAGTCACCTTGAGACAAGTAATGAAGCCCTCTTACAGGCTTTTTGTCCACTTTGCCTCAAGGAAAAGAATGAACTGTAATTCTAGAGTTTTCATTGAGAGCAGAGCAGATAAAAAGTAAAATAAGATAACCCTTGGGTGTTTGCAGAGAATCCACTGAGACACTAATACTAGCCTTGGAAACTCACAACTCAAACCAGATCTGTTCTCTGACCATCACTGCTGCTGAAAACTAGCTCCACAAGTTTGTCTAAAGAACAGCTACATGGCAACATGTAATTTCTATTTTAAACAAGCTTAAGCCAAGTTTCACCAATACTGGAAGCCAGTGAAGCCAACAGAAGCATTCCCACAGTCACCCCACACCCAGACGCTTCTTTCCACTCCCGCCTCATCCTCTCCTGCACCAGGATAAACTCTTACAAAGCTGCACTGTTACCTTTCCTCCAAACAACAACAAATACATTAGCACACTAAAAGACCTCATGAAGGTCAAATCCATCACACAGAAGGAAAAACTGATCTTCCAATCTTGTATGCTACACGTTCAACCTTTGGGCAAGGCACAATTGCACGTCTACACACAGGTACCACCACACTGAGCACTATGCAGGCTCCACTGATTGACAGCGGAGACGGAACCTTTAGTATCACTAAATGCAATGAGACAGAAAGCTCCCGATTAGTTAGTTACAATCTATTTACTTTGCATAGGAACAAAGAAACTGCCATACCAGATCAGACCATTTAAGCAGAACCCTACTACTTGCAATAACTAAGACTGATAAAAATCAAACATGGTAGAGGGTGACCCTCTTCCGAAAGTACTCTCAAGCCACAGAGCACATAAGAAGTAAGAAGCAAATTTGCTCTCACAGCAGTATCCGGCTCAAACTGGAAGCAGAAAATTTGGTAGCTTGTTTAAACAGTCAGTTAAAAATATCCAGCATTATGGACTTGGTGAAAATACATAAAATTGTGTTGTACCTTAACCAAGAATAGTCAAGACCAATAATAAACTATATTTTTTACCTTAGCTACATTTTGACAACACTAAAAGAGAAAATTATCATCTCTTCAGAAAAAAAAAGAAAAAAAAAAAGAAAAAAAGAAAAAAAGAGAGCAAGTCAAGCCTTGGTCACACTGTGCTTTCACTGTACTCGCTCTCCCTCTGTTCCCACCCACTACTCCTTAAGGCACTCATGCTCTCCTTTAAAAGTCAAAGGTGCTAGAAATTGACAAGCAGAGCTAAAACTGACAAGCTTTTATTAATACACATAGTCAAAACTTCAGTTTTCACAGTGTGTCTTTGGTGTCTCTAGCAGGCGTCAAACAGCAACTGCAGAAAATGCAGTATAAATATGTACGAGGGCTGTCCTGTGCCTGAACTATCTACCAACTTTGTCATATCTAGCACATATATTTTCAAATTCACACTATCTTCACACAAGTCACACAGTACATGGTAACTGTGTACAGAGGAGACGAACTGCAGCACTTACGGCTTTTCATTTTTATAAAAAAACACGGTTATGGCAGTATAACTAATCCTGTACCTGGGGATGTAATAAGTCACCCACACCAATTTCAGGCACAAATAAACTTCACTTAAAAGGTCTGAATGTTTTAAAAGAACGTTCCTGAGGTTGCAGAGAAGGAGGTGCATCTTGCCTTTGTGGATTTTCCCTCAAGTTACAAGAAATCATACTACAGTTATCACTGAACTCACTGTTTGGATCTTCTTATATAAACCAAATCAATATACTGTCAGTATCGATATGGGATAAGAGGTCTGAAGCGCTTTATGTTGAAGCTGCATTTCCTGGTAAAACAACTCCCTCCTCCTCTTACAGTGATACAAAAAGATAGTTTACAATGTTCACAGCTTTCAGTGAAAATATTTGGTCTACTGCTGTGACAAGCAGAATGATTGAGAGATTAATGAAAAAATGTGATATTTACATTTAGGACCTCACAACGGAGTCAATGTTCCTTCTTAGCTTCATTTTGAGGCTCACACAGGTCTTCTAGCATAAACAGAAACAAAAAATCTATTTAAAAAGAAAGTAACTGTAATACCAAAGAGACTGATAGGGGGACTTCAGAGCAAGCATAGTATCTTTTAACTAACAGTAGATCCTTACAGGAAAGTACAACTACTGTATCTAAAAACAGAACAGAAAACCTCCACATAATACCATATTTTGATTATGTTCTTCAGTTTGCCTTAATAAATGTCTGGGCAACAGACATCTGTGCATGCACAAATTTAATGTTTAATACACTAACTGTTACCCACATACAAATTAACCTCCCTTCTTCAGCTAGAAGAAGAAAATTAGTAAAGTCAGAGAGATGTTTTAAATCCTTGATACAGCCTGACAAAGCAGTATTTTGTCTAACACCTGTTTACTGGTAACATGACATACAGAATTACTGAGATACTCTACATGAGCACTTACATGATATTTCTGAAGAGCAATCACCATTAATGTTGCCATGTTTTTCCAACTGTACTTATGATAAATTCAAATTAGACTATCTCACTAAAATACTAAAGAGAAAAGCACTTGGCATTTAGTATTTTTGATGATTTGTTAACATTCCTAGTCAAATGTCAGAGAACATTTAGCAGAAGGGTTTTTAACTTATACACACACTCAAGACACTGACTTGTCCAAATGCAGGTACTTAAAAGTAAGTAAAACTGTCCATGTGAAAGGAAAAAATTCCACAGCTGCTCTGTCATTGCTGCTGGGGGACTGACTAGCAAGGATGGACTCAGTGTTTCAGCACTGATGCGACATATATTGACCTTCATGAACCTCTAGTATCAAGCCTAACTCCTCCTTGCTATCAGTATGAGACCCTGAGTTGTTTTAAATGTGTTCCAACACTGATTTTTTTTTTTCCTTGAAAGTCATGAAACTGTTTACAATCGTATTAGGAGATACACTACATTACAATTTTATTACTTGATAGAGACAAAGATGTTGCTGAGTCATAAAAAGATGCTTGCTGAAATTCATACATTATTCCTTCCCCTCCCCAAACCACTTAAGATTTACCACTAATCCTTCCAGAAGTACAGAGGCATTTCTTATCTGTTACAACCACACCATATCAAGTGTTTTCACCCTGCCCTAGAAATAGACCAAAATCCATCTGAATTGCTGAGAATTCATATAAACAAGACACTGCTCTAGAAAACAGTGGCCAGCCTTTATAAAATATCCTTGAAGTTTAACTGACATAAGACACAGCTGAAAAGAAAATCCAAGTTGTATCCAAACTAGATTTCTCATAAGGTTTAAATAATTAGCCAGAGAAACTGTAAAGCAGCATTAAAATAGGTCCTTGGATGTTAACATGAAAACTTCACAGCCTACATAATACAAAACCTTACAAGAAATCCATATGAAATTGCCAACTTCACACCAAAATTACCCCGTCACTACTGCAGCGCCTTCCCAGACACAGACCAGCTCAACCCAGCAAGTGCACGTTAAAGCTGAGAAGTGTTCCGAAGTACCTGAACTGCTTCACAATGGACACGAGTTTGCTTTCACCCTGAATACTTCTACACATATCAAACAGGCAGAATGCGAGCAGTTCTATAAAACCTCAAGAAAACAGACTTGTCAGATAATAAATACGGAAGGCAAATATGGGATACAAACACCAGGACACTAAACGAAACCACTGAAATGTATCACTTGGACTAAACCACAACAAAATTACTTTATCTTGGAAAAATAAAGTGGACGTTTATGTTTCAAAGACTTCCCCCCCCTCCCCAAGAATTAAATAAATCTGTTCTGTAATATCACGATGCTGCAAATTGGAATTAGACTTCGGGCTTAAAAAAAACAAACCAAACCAAAACACAAAAA
>NW_010330554.1:0-12047 GCF_000700745.2 Antrostomus carolinensis
GGTCCCTTCCAACCCAAACCATGCTATTATTTTTGATTCTGTCAGAAGGGACTTCAGTAGCTGCCTATCCCTCAGCCTATCAAAGTTGTATCACCCTGCACTATACAGCTGTTGGTGCTTTACACAACTTAGGTTCCTACTGATCACTCCCAAGGGGATAACACCATCACACACAGACCAAAGTCTTAGATTCATCCCTTCCAATAAGCAATCCCTTTATTAAAGTTTTAAAAAAACCTTCACTTTTTACAGTTACCCTTTACAACTACTTTCAAACACTCCAGACATGGGTCCTCAATATACATACACCAACACCTTGCAGTCTTTGCTAAATTCATTTTACTTTCACCCCCTCTATTATTTTTCCAACTCCGCCCTGAACTCTCCTCTGTTTAATCTCTTCTGTTTAGGAAAAAAAAAAAAAAAAGATAACAAGGGGTACATAAAAGGGAACACAGTGTTGTAGGACTGGTCCTATGTGAGCCACAGGAAAATGGTACAAAGCTGAGAAGAGCTGGGATTGCCGTATGTCACGACCTCTGTTTACAGCCATAAATTATATCAGCAAAGGGACAGTGTTCTGCATGACCCTGTATTGCTTAATTTTTTCTCTCTTTTTTAAATTATTATTGTGCCTGTCTTTGCTTTACCAATTCTAGTTACTTACTCCAATTTGATAACGGTCTAACCAAATACATATTTCTCCTACACGTCCAAGCAGAAGACCCAATTTTACTGCCAAAACAGACAGATCAAAGCAGGCAACTTGCTACGGAAACATCAAGGCCAACACCCTAATCATGTCCCAATTTCTTATGTTAACCAAAGCAATAAAATTATTCTTAATTAACAATGGGTAATTCAGAAGGAACATAACTTGAAGGTAAGTGTTGACAGAAAATGAAATGTATTGACACAAAAATATAACACATTTACTACCAGAAATTCAGCTACTGATCTACAAAATATTCAAAAGATATAAAAATATGTACTATGCTGCACATCTAGAGATAACAAAAAGAGATAACAAAAGAGCACATTATCTTAATTCAGTAGATTTTGTTATATTTATTGAATTGCATGATGTTGATTAAAAGATATTAGCCTGGATTAAAAAGGGAAGATCATTAATTGCTTTAAATATTAATACCACTGGCTGACTGACATATAAAGGTGTAAGGACTCTTATACTGAGCTTTCACAAACTTTTGCCAAGTTTTTCATAAAGATATTAGTAAATAAGAAATACAACAAAATTCACCAATGAGATTCCGCATTACATCAGAAAAAAAAGCCAAGTGATATAGCAAAAGTCTGAAGAAAAACAAAGAGCATGGTATAAATTCAATCCCTAAATGAAGATATCAGGCTTGACATATGCAGATGGCAATTTGATTCCAAATGTAGTACTGGACATAAAATTATTTCTATCGTAAAAACACACTGTAAGCAGATAATTTTGCTCACAAAACTGCTGAACTTTGGAAAATACAAAGCTCATATAATCTACCTTCATTTTTGCCTTTCTCATTTCTCAGGCAGTACTAACCACTGAACTCAATCTCAGCTGTACTTATACAGTTTCATTTTGGAGTCCTGACACTTGATTTCAAACATCTGCCTTAGATATCTGACTTCATCACGTGGAAATGAGACAGTAATTCCGCATCTTCGATATTACTAAAAAGGTAGCTTGTTCACTACTAGGGACATTATGGAAGAAAACACACCCTAAGTAAATTAACAGCAAAATACCACAAAGACTGCTGGCATCTGCTGGCTATATCCTAGTAGCTCAGATTTGCCGTTCTGATATTGTATATAAAAGGAATAACACCAGACATCTATCCAAAAATATAAAAAAGCATGCAACAAACATGAATCACCCAAAACCATCCTCAATACAGATAAGCTCAGAAAAAGCAAGCGTTTAAACTGTAACTTCTGATCTGCACATCTGCTTTCCCCACTTGGCCCTGTTCTCCAGATAGGAAAACAGGTGAGGTCTTGAATTACTCACATGTCACTCTAGTTTTGCCCACACCCTTCTTCCTGTTACACCATCACTCAAGGGTTGTGAAATCTGGATCTCCTAACAGAGATTGCAGCTCTTAACCTTCACACAGCAATAGGGAAAGCTTAGTCCTGTTCTATCCCATGCCTTGCAACGCTTGCCAAGGTGAATCTCTCAAATTCTTCCTGTGTTTAAATACTTTTTCTCTTAAAGCAGAAAAAAATATATTGAGGTTTTCAAAATCCTAATTTGCAAACTGTTCCAAACTCTTTTAGATTAGATTACTTTCCAAAGCAAACACAGCAATACTACACTACTCTCCCAAACTCAGACTGGCTTATGACTGTGCAGGGCACACAATGCATTTGTTTCTCTCAGCTGCCCACATTCACTAATGGCTCTCACTGACTTCAGGAGTTCTTTGCAAAAGCACGGGATGTTAATATTCCCCTCATCCAAAGCTACTTAAAGGAGAAAGACCTAAAGAAATATTGAAAGATTAAAAATGCAGTATCAGGAAACCCTTAGCAACAAAATATGAAAAAAAACCCAGACTGTAGATTTCATCTTGTAGACCTAAATATATGAGTCGTAAAGCTCTGTCTTTAACTATCATTCTTGCACAATCAATTAATTAATTCAGCTGATCATCAAAATGGACTACAGCTATATCTACAGACATGTTTTGAAGAGACTAAGCTCAAGTTATAACTTGGCTTGGCGTTGAATTTCACAAAGGGGAGTCCAAGCTTTTTGTCTTATTGCACATTGTGCTTGCCTGGACAGTGAGCACTATCCTGTCAGCAATCCACTTCCCCTCTGCCTTCTATCTCCAAGGGAAATTGCTGACAAGCCTTCTTGCTAGTCCTCCTAAGTTGAGGAAACAAAAATATGTAAAAAATATTGAGAAATAGAAGGCTTTTAGAAAAAAGCACAACCTGTAGTGTTAAAACGCAGGTTAAACTGATGTGAACGTATATTATGGGCATGAATTTTCAGCTGCCATTTGTGCATGAGCTTGAGCTATGAGCACAGATAAGGAGATGTCTGTTACATGCCTTGGCTGCAAGCCAGTGTTGACACTGGTCCCCAGAGGACTACCTCATCTGTAGGTGTAGTAGTAATAGGAAAGGGAAGATTGTCTACTTGGGTTCAGGTTTTGTGGCTGCAATTCCACCACTTTCTTGCTTTCAGAACTTGGGTTTCTCGCTGGAGAAACATCTAACCCAAGAAAGATCTCTGGAAAAACTGCAGGAGCTAAACTGTGCAGCAAAGGTCAAGGGAGAGGGAAGGGCAAGAGTTCATAGAGCAGTTTTCTTGTGTCAATTTGGCTTCTTAAACTTACATTCCTCTGAGCAAACCATGATCAGAAAATGACCCCTAAACCGCAGCCAAGTCCTGGCTACTTTTTATGCCCATATGCCTCTTTCTATGGGATCAAAAGCAATGACCCTGAGCACTGGCCTCTAACGTGCAAAGGTGAGAGCATGAACTCGGGTTCTAAGAAACCTCACAACTTCGATGTGCACTGAGGGCACTTTTTAAAGTTACAGAGCAGCTTAAGTTGTTTGTGTAGACAGAAGTAGCAAGATTTGCTCTCTGTTATTTTGGTATGAATTAATAATATTTTTATTGACCTCTCTGAATTTACTATGGGACCAGCTTATTTTTAAAGTGTGTTCTACACTTCCCATTAAATTAATCTATCTTAAATTATTTTTTATTTCACTCTAACCAAGTGAACTGCAATTCCCCATATCAGACTGCCCATCTCAAGATGAACTTTTTCAGAAACTTTCAGTCACAGAATGGCTGAGGCTGCAAAGTCATCTCTGGAGACCGCCTAGTCCACTCCCCTGCTCAAGCAGCATCTGGACCACATCCACCTGGGTTTTTTATATCTCCAAGGATACACTTATCTCCAAGATGACACAACCTCCGTGGGCAACCTGTGCTGGAGTTCAACCAGTCAAAATGGTCTTCCTGTTTCTGCAGAAGTAGCCAAAGGAAATGTGAGGTTTTTTCCTATATGCAAAATTTTATACTATTTTTCTTTCAACTACTTGAGTTCTCCTATTCCTTGGAACAGAATGTGTCATTTGGCAAGCAAGGCTCTTATAACAAGAATTAATCCTGCCCCTGTGAAAATCTAGTTAGAAAGGGAAAATGGGGGAAAGGAGCCTGCCTAACTTTTAATCGTGCTCTGCAAAAATTTTTAGTATTTGGAAAAAAAACTAGTTTAATTCAGATCTCAAATTTACCAGCTATCAGGTATTTCAGAAGATCTGAAGGCATGTGAAAAGAGAATGAAGCATGCTATATATATACATATTTCTCCACATACATAGCTCCACACCAGGAAACAAGCACTGTAAAGAAGCCAGTGCAGAGCCTGAAGGCCAGAGGTATGGTCCTGGCAGCAGAAACCAGAGTGGCCAGGTCTGCCCTCTCCCTCAGGGAAGCCCAATGAGCCTACAGAAGTTTAGCCCCTTGTCAGCCATGGTGCTTGCCCCTTGGACTGCAGTCTGGCAAACTGAGTAGACTGGGGCAAAGGAGGAGAGGTCAAGGCAGAGCAGCTGCCTGGCGCTTCAACCCTTGGGCTGGCAAGGCTCCATCCACGCCTTGTCCTCTGGTTTGGAGCTATGAAAGCCCCTCACCAACAGACGCCAACAAGAGTACTCCAAAGCCTGGCTGGCTGCTGGGCACTACCCCCTTCTTGTCTCTCATTAAAAAGGCAAAAGAAGAGCTTGATAATGAAGGACTTAACTATTAGGCAGGTGGGGGAAAAATGCTGAAACACTCCACAACCACAGCTGACAGGTTCAATCACAACCAGGTCTGACCATAAACGATGAACACTTGTCAGTGCTGTGGCACTCAGAGCTGTGCCACAAAAGGAGAGCTGAAGGCAAACACCAGTAGGTCCTTGTCAGAAACAGGCAATCCGCCCCAAAGAGAAAGTAAGGCAGAGGAGAGCAGGAGACACAAGCAGCAGAGGAAGGGAAGCACCTTAGGCTAGCTGTCTCCCTCTCAAGTATCTGACACAAAGCCATCTTATCCATGTCACTGGAGGCAGGATGGGGAGACTGGGAGAGCTAGCTCAGGGAACAGCTCTATAGAGAGGGTATGACCAGAGCCCTAATTCACTCAGGAATTAGGGAATCTAGCACTTTGCTGTCCCAGTCCACACCATTCCCACCCCCACCTGAACCAGCACAGAAAGCACTTTCACCTTTGCAAAACTGAGGAGCGTTTTCATATGAGGCCTCTTGAAGCAGAAGATCCTTCTGCCTTGCAAAATACACTCACATCGTCCACTGACTGGAAAGGCATGACCAGAATGGCTGCAAGCTCATTCTCTGTATCCTACTGGGAGAGTGACAGCAGGGGAGATTCATCTTCCTGGGCAGAGTATGAAAGGAAAAGGGCTTCCCAGGAGGTCCGACTATCACGGCAGTCCCTGGGTTCTCCCAGAGTTCAATGGAAATTAACACAGCTGCCATCAAGGCGTTATCTTGTGCAGCAACCTATTTGGCAAGAAAGAAGGCTTCATAAATTTTGGAGGCTATCATCATTTTCATCAAAGTCTCACCACATGTGCCAGTGGTCACATATATACGCAGCAGAACTGGCAAGTGGAGGAGCAAGCCTCCCCCTCTCCCAAGAACCCAACACTCAGTAAGGCGGAAACATGAGAAGACAAAAGCACAGGGTCTGGTCAACACAATGGCAAGCAGATAACTCCTTTCCCTGTTTATCTCTTGTCATTGACTTATCCCTGTCAGAGAGAACCAAGGACAGTGCGACCCACTCTGCCAGCAGCAGGAGCATGGCAGCTGCCTTCAACATCTGCCAGGTTCAGCAACCAGGGCAACCAACAGGACATTCTACAGGGGAATGAAGTTGAGAAGTTGAGGATGCCATCTCCATGCACAGAACTCTTCAAGGAAAGAAAATGTCTCTAGTATCTCTGCCCTTTTTCTGGCAAAGGAGAAAAGTGTGAAGTATCTGAGGCAGAGGACTTTGGGGCTGAAAAAAAAAAAGGGAAAAAAAAAAAGAGAGCTGAACAGTTTACAACAGCTGAATGCTAAGTTGGATAATCAGGTTTGATCCCTTCATGGTGCAGAGCTAAGTGATTTTCTACTCAAAATTCACAATAACCAGGAACAAACTGCTGTTACAAAAGTACAGGTTACAGGCAGTGGCCATATGCTCCTCATGTTCTATGTAACCAGGGGTATTCCCTGGGATCAGATGTTCAGAAGTCTAATAGTTTCAAATGAAGTTAATAGGAGCTGTGGTTTTCAAACATGACTATTACTGCATAATGCCATCCACCCTGACCACTGAAGCAGCATCATCCAAGGACTCTCAACCGTAGTTTAACTGCATATACTCAAAGATACCTGAATTAAGGCTGCATAATCAACCTTAATTCTGGTATTTCTTTTCCTTGGTGCCTGACATTAAAACCTTAGTAATCAAACAACTTATGCAATTAAACAGTTGATCCAGGCCCTCTGGCCCAAGTAAGCTGTTTTATTCTGGTCACATAGAGCACTTCAGTAAACCAGATCACTTCAGGAAGTCACATCAGTGAAACGGGTACAACATAAAATGCAGTTCAATGCTGCATAAGAAGTATTCTGTGTTACAGATATAATTTTCTCTATAATTGTAGAAATAAAATTATACTTTAATATTTAATGGAACTAATTATTTAGCTTTAAAAATGAAATTTGTCACAAATATTTTATAGGCTAATACTCTTTTAATTCATACGTGCATGGGCATGTATATTCTGGATTTACAAGGATACAACTCTGTACAGGACCTTTCCCTGTTTATCTAACTGGATAATGTGTTTCGCCCTATCTTTTTTTAGGAGAATACGGGAAGTAAGAAACCTAACTTAAAAAAGAAAGCTTAAGATAAATCCTTCCATTTCCTGAAGCCATGAACAATGTTATTCTCAGTCTTACACAGAAATGCTGCAGCTCCTAATTACACTATGAAGCACCCTGCACACAAACACACCCCATTTTTTAAAAAGATGTTTGAAATATTTTTTAAAAAGGAGCCAGGCATAAGTTAATAAAACATGGAAATAAAATTATTTTAATGTAAAGCTAGAAAACAGATGGTATGATGTCACATGAAGGCTATACTGCCTACCAAGAGTTGCAAGAAGGTAGACAACCATTTGTCTAGGAATTACAAGATCGTGCAAAAAAGCCAGAGGACAAAACAATGCTAAAGAAGGAATATTTTCAATTTATTAGTGCTCATTCCTTCTATAGGTAGACAACCAAGAAGCAGCAGAAGCTGCACTCCACACCTGCTGAAGTACAGGTTGGCTGGAGCACAAACTAACGCAAAGTCACGGGTGGGAGGCGCAGCGTTAACAGTATACGGAAGGAGACCAAGGTGCAAGACCAGGGCAGCAGAAGAAAGACGTGAAGATCTGCAAGTCCATGAAACATGAGAAAGGAAAAGGCCTCGAGTTCAAGAACATTATACAGATGTAGATAACGAGAGCAAACATGACACATGACTCAGGAAGCTGACTTGTAATGGTGAGGAAAACAGCTGTTCATACCCACAAAAGTATGTTTTTCTTGTGAATATTTTAAAATGGTTCAGCCATACGCGTGTCACTAAAATACCAGTTACTGCAGAACTGTCCAATGATCCAACTACTTATGTAGTTGATAAGTATCTTCTTCAGAGAGCTCCTTTATTTTCCTACACCACAGCTGATCCAAAGGACAACCCACAGTCAAGCAATGTTGCTGCTGTAGCTCTGGCTTACAGTTCATTCCTACCAACTCCCATACAGTAATCCAGAAGACATTCAAACATCAGTGTTAGGACAGGCAAAAATATTTAGCAGGTGAACAGAATTAATGATCTTCTATCCAAGATAAAAAAAGGATGCATTGTGTATGCATACATACAAGCAGTTTGGTTCTACATGTACCAACTTCACTTCTTCCTCATCCAGCAAAGGAGAGACTTATATTTTGATTTGAGATTCACTTGAAGAGACAATTGATCTTCTTGCCCTGTTTTCTACCTTATCAGGCAGCCTGACAATCAGTCCTTTTATTTCTTCCAATGGAAAACAGAACCCTAATTTATTGGGTTAGGTTCACCAGAGGACACAGAACAGTTCTGTAATCTAGAATGATCACACTGCTTTCATGCGTATAATCTAATTATAACATAAGAGTATTTGTCTGTTTAGTTCATCAGTAAAAATTATTACAATTCTGCATATTTCAGACACTTGAGGATATACAGTAATTTTCTTTAAAAGTGCAATTTATTCCTTTATTCTTTGACTAATTTATTGGTTTAAGTTTCACAGGACCTTTAATTTCTAATAAGCCACAAGATGTCAGAGTAAAATTAGAATTTTTATGACCAAAAGCATTCAGAATTGAATACACAATTTAATTTTCATATTTCAAAAAGGCATTTTATTTGCTTACAATTTCACCCCATCTAGTTGCAGGCTGTTACATGCACTTTGGCAGTATGACCATAAACTGAAAATAACAGAACAAACTTTTCCAACCAGTCTTTTTACTTGCAGTGCCCCCCTTCCCAAACCATGTTTAAAGTAAAGTAATTGTGATGAGCAATGGAAACAAACAACTTATGCAAGATCCAATTACTTTATTCAAAATGTCTTCTTGGACCACAAAAAAAATCACTAAATAACAGAGAATTGAAGAAATACAATTCTTTAATCTTTACACAGAAATTAAGTTTATTTATAGTCTGCCCTTGATTTTCAGAACAAAGGTTCCCATAACACATGTGTTGCT
Source organism: Antrostomus carolinensis (assembly GCF_000700745.2). Classification (NCBI taxonomy): domain Eukaryota; kingdom Metazoa; phylum Chordata; class Aves; order Caprimulgiformes; family Caprimulgidae; genus Antrostomus; species Antrostomus carolinensis. Next base: position 8,848 of record NW_010330554.1, read on the forward strand.
TGTTTAGTTATCCCTGTAAAATACGTAAAATTCTAGCCCGTCCCTGAGAAGACAGAGTATTTCTCCACTGCACAATGACAAGTTTAAAAAGTGTCAGAAGCAGTACTGGCACACTAATGGCCAGGTAAATTATTCTACTGACTTCTTTGATGGGATAAATGAACCCAAGCTCATCCCTGGACTAACACACCTTGTCACAGTTTTCCAGTGCACACTTCCCCGACCACTGTGAGGCCTTACTGCAGTTAAGCAGATGGTACCTTCATGACTTCGCAGAATTCTGCTGTCCTAGACCCAAAGAGCTACTGAATGGTCTTTATTTATTTATTCGAATGGGGCCATGGAGGAGAGAATCTAGGACTGCATATGTAGCCATTTCTGAAATTTGGAAAGGAGGAAACAAAGGCTAACTGTGGAAATAGTAAGAAAATCTTTCCTGATCAGTCCTCTGACCCTGACTGACAGAAAATTCACAGATTTAGATCCTGACCATACTCTCCAGAAACCCATGGCATGGATGTGCTGCCTCGTTCCCTGCAGGTAGGTGGCCAGTACCCCAGCGCTGTCTCCTCCCTTCCTCCATATGCCAGATTCCCATGTGCTTTGGAAATCCAGCACATGAAAGGACAAGACAGAGGAAACACACATCTCTGCATTGCCAGCCTGCACCCTGCGGTACAGCTCTGCCTTCTGCCGTGACAGCCATCTCGTATTAAAGAGCAAATTAGTTTGTCTGTAAGAATTAGCACTTTCCAAGTCCTAGAAGGAAATCCAAGCAAGAAGAGCTCACAGAAACTGTGCTACCTTCCTCCTCATGCCTCCCCTCATCACAGGCTATTCACCTGAGCTTCTTTCCTATGCATGCCTCTTTTGCCTTCCTCAACTTTTAGTAATGAGCAAACCCCAAATCAGTAAACCAGAATATCATGCAGGAGAGATAATGAATTTTCCTTTTCCATGGAGCCAAAATTCCTGGTCTCACCCTTCCGGTAGCAAATGAGATTCTTGCTGGAGGATGTCCTGCCTCAAATCAGGTGGCTTTTTTGAGGTTTCATCTCTTGATTCCCTTCCAAAGAGAATCAAATTTCAAGGCAGGCTCACTAGACAATAAACTCTGACAAACTTCCATGACTTAAGTTTAGTAATCCTTCCCCTCCCTGCTTTTCTCCTGGCTGTGTTTTTACATACAGCCAAGAGGAAAAATCCTGTTCGTCATCAACAACAGGGAAGCCAGAAGAGGATATCTGCCTACCACAGGTATGTGTTATTCTGCAAACTTCTTTATGGAGCACCAGTATCTATTATCACTAACAACTTTCTCCCCTTCAGCTTTATTAGAAAAAAAAAAAAGCAGCAAACAACCATATACTCTACAAGAAAAGTACAACATGCACATCAGAGAAAGTGTCTTATGACTTCAGATATCCCACTACCATAAACTTTTCAAAAAATACCTGAAGAAACCTGTCTACAGTGTAAGCAGCCTTCAGCAAAAGCCAAAATCCCCCATTTTGGGGGGAATTTGGAAAAACCATACACATTGTCCTCACATAACAGGAAATTATCAGATAATAAAATTAATGCTGTAGCATATACAGGAGTGAACAAAAATACCACCACCACTTTCTACTCAGCAAAAGAACATTCCCACACAGGAGAAGGAGACAGCACAATAAATTTGACTTTACATAGTGATTTGGATATGCAAAGAATCTCAAAAGCACTGAACAATTTGGAGTAGCCATGATGTGCTCCACACTAGCTCATACAAGACTTGATCCAAAACTACTAAAAAGCAATGGGAGATTTTCCATCAACTCTAACAGCCTTTGGTTTGAGCCCTTTCAGCTCCGAACATCAGAGCCTGCACAGTGAAAAGCTGATGCAAACCACAGCTAAACCCTCCCTCTCCCAACACGGAGACATAGGATGTTTAAATTTCCTCGGGACCATCCCGCAGCAGCATCCTCACAACTGGTTATGTCAGGACTAGATTATTCCACCATTAGTAAGTTACAATGGAACACACCAGCTCATCCAAAGGTCACTGATTCCAATAAACTGAAGGAAGGCTGAGACGAATTTAAGGGTCTCAAGACCTTTAATACGAAGGGTGATTTTGAGCCAGTTAGTAGAAAAGAAAAAAGTCTTGTGAGGAAGAAAGTAGGTATATCCAGTTTCACAAAACTTCTGTTGTTGTTGTGCCTTAAAGCACATACCTTACAGTGCCTTAGTCCAGCTTCTTCACTTTAAAAAAGGCTACATATTTAAACAGTTATATTATTTACAGTGCAAAGGAAGGGGGAGAACTCAAGCCTCTCACTGTAAGGCAATACTGCTAACTCATAACAATTGCACTGATTATGATAAAGTCTCCTGAAAATTACCTTTTACTACAGAAATTTAGAAATTTCTTATAAAGAACAAGCCCTTTGCTTTGTTTTGGTTTTCTTGCCTTTTTTTTTTTTTTTTCCTCAAGTGTTTATTCAGAACTTGGAGCTGGGAAAACAGGAACCAGAAAATCTAGTAAATTGTCTCAACACACATAGTACTGAACTGTAAAAGGAAAACAAATTGTTTTATAAAAAGTTCCACAGTCTATCAATTATGCAAACATATATTTACGACAGACTGTTTTGCAAATAAAAACTAAATATATTACTATAACTAGCAGATGGCTCGGTTTGAATGTATGGATTTCATGTTAAGTTAAAATAATAAAACGAACATGCAGATACTGTTGAAAAAAGTCTTGACTCACTCTCCTGAGCCAAGCTCGTATCTATGACAGCATTTTTAACCTGCGTTTCTCCTTCCACCGCCTGGATCACAGGAGTGTAAACAAGGTTCCTGGGGACCAGGGATCTACCGGGCTGCTGCCGCTCACCGGAACAAGTGCCATCGTGTCTACTGGCAAATGGCTTCTCGGGGCTGACAATTTTCCCTGTGCCTTTTCACTCATACGCTGCCTAATCAATCCACCCGCAGCAGCTTCCAAGCCTTCCTCGTCTATATTTAGTTAACAATTAACACATTTGGCTTTTAAACTTCACGGATTTCTGTTGTTGCTGCTGTTGTCGCTTTAGAAAGCCAAATAAAACTCCACTGGATAAACTCTTAACGGGGAAATAGCACCTATGCTGCAAACATAAACACTCGGGGAAACGTCGGCAGACAGGCACACCGCCGGCTCCCTCCTC
>NW_010330555.1:0-15323 GCF_000700745.2 Antrostomus carolinensis
TCTATGAAATCCTCATCCCTTGTGTCTCCACCTGCAGAAGATCACCCTTCATCTACAAATTTTTTTCAATACTTTAAAAGGATGTTTTCAAGAATAATTCTATCTGTGTCTCATAGAACAATTTTCACCAGCAGTCAAAGTATCTAAACAAGTAATGTAGGAAAAATTGTAAAAGAATAATGATGCCCAGAGAAGGCATCCCCAGATGATCCCAAGGCCACAGGCAGAAAATGAGCACATCTCCACTAACTGGAGAGAGTCTTGGTCCAGTAAACTGCCTTGCTGAGGTACAGTTTGACATCTTTCTGACCCTGGAAAAAAGCTTCCACTATTACACCCATTCAGTCCCCTGGGAGGATTTGCCTGGCCTCCCTCCAGCCTCTGAACAAGGGATTGGACTGTTATTCCCAGTGGTCTGATCTTTCATGCCTTAGCTCCAAATTGACAGAACAATGGCCAAACAGGTCTCACCAACAAAGGAAATGTGCAGCAGGTCTTCTCATCCTTGCCTTGTCTGACTGACAGAGGAAGAATGCTCTCATGTTTTTGGTCCTCAGGTAGTTCCTTGAAGTAAAGGTGCAGTCTGTTTGCTAAAGATTCCTCTTTGTACATCTAATCAGCCTTTCTTCTGCCTTGGTTTCCCTCTTATTTCCCTCCTTTGACACTTTGCCTTTTGGAATCTGCTTTAACATAATCTTTTCTAGCAGAAACCTGCTCCATGTTTGCACAGTACCTCACACAGTGAGATCCTGAGGCAACTGTAACTGATAAAAATAATAAAATCTTTTGAGAAAGGGTAGCAATTTTTTTTCCATTCTACTGAGATGCTTTGTGTTAAACCTTGAAAACTTTTCACCTATGGGTATGAATGAGATTCTGTATTTTTATTCACAGTTCTCTTAGGATGAATATGGCAATAGTTCTTGTAAAATGCTGCTACCTTGACAACAGAGTAAGCCCAGTCCCTTTCCAGCCTTTTGTATTTAAAAAAATAGGGTTCTGAGGGGTTAAGGAGACTTTTATCTTCCTTATGCATTTATTCTGTGATCTAACAGTCCAGATGGGAACAGAGAGAATAGAAGTTTGGAGACCCATGGTTGTATATTTAAGACAAAGGAACAGAATTTTAAAATGTTTTCTTTTCTGGGAAATCAAATACATATTTTAAATTTTATTTTTCTAATTGCATCTGCTAGTTCAGCTGGAGGAAGAGGTCTGCACTGGGTTACAATAAAGACAAAATAAACAGCTTTCCTACAGTGTGCATCCAAATCAGATTTTCTTGCCTCTAAGAGTGAAAGGACTCTAAACCAAGGGAAGAAATGTGAGCTTGTGTCAGCATGGGGACATGTTCAGGCTTTGAGCTGTGGCTCGTCCTGTGGCTCCTCCAGTCAGGAATGATCCAAACTGCCTCTTTCCCAGGGATGCTTGGACTAGGCTCCTTGCACAGTCAGTGAAGAGCAGGGCCTGGAGGGCTTCAGCTATGTACATGTGGTATGGAGACGGAGCTCAGTCCACTTCTTGTTACATAAAGACAATCAGACATTCTCTAGTACGCAGTGAAAGGAAATGCTTAAAAACATCTTGAACCTAAGTACCAAACCAGCCTCTTAAGGTCTGTGTTTGGTTTTCCATGCCAGGGTTGGAACAATTCCTTTCTAGAAGCCTTCTGAACGTGTAGGAAAGGGTTATATTTGCTGGGGGAAAATACTGATATGAGCAAGGAGAGATGGACTTTACTCATGGTGCTGGTTGAGAAAAGCAAAAGCTTTAAGGAATGAAGGTAGAAGCAACCTGCAAGATTTAGACATTGCCAGAGTCTAAGGTTTGCAAGAAGATTCTTGGGTCCTTGGTTGGAGCTCTGGGCAGTACAAGAGTGAGGTTTGCAGTAACTGAGAAAGGAGATGATAACTAGGAGGGTGCGGAAGGCGAGCTCTGTTTTAACCTATGTTTGGCCTTGTGCTAACATCCAGATAGGAAAGAAGGAATGGGTAAGACACAAGCTGTGTGAGGACTGATTGATGGTCATATGCTTCCACATTTCTCCTTTGAGAAATCAGTGAGGACCTGTGCAAATATAGCAGGGAGGCAGAAGGAAGAGAAAAAACAGAACAATTAGAGATGATTAAGAAGAAATAGAATTTTCATTGACTTGAATTGAGTCTGGGACTCAATTAAAACCCAGCTCATTTTAGAAAGAGCTGAAAAGTTCCCACTGCCACATGCCCAGGGGCTACTGGAATGAAATAAATTATTCAGGTTATTCAGTCTCTCATGGATTGACCTTTTTTCTGTCTTATGTATGCAAAAGAGACACCTGTCCACAGAGTGAGTATTGGGAAGGTATGGAAAGTGTGTTCCTAAATATGCGAGGGTTCATTTATTCACCTTAAGTGATTGGTAGCCCCAAATTGCTCGTCTGTCTCTTCAGAAAGGGAAGGTGGTTTTTTTTTGCTCTGTTTGAAAAGGTTTGCCCTGTTGATTTCGTTAGGATTATGTTATCCTAAATTCACCCATCAGTTGCTGGGGAAGCCTGACAGGACACAGCAAGGAAGGAGCAATGAGGTCTGCAGGCTGCTCCAGATCGTTCACCTCCTTGCCAAGTAAACTGATGCTGATACAACAGTCTTTATACAATAGTCGTGACCATGCTGTACACTTTTCCTACCTCATTCAACATGGTTGTGAACTCACAGATGAATAAACCTTAAGAGTTGTCTCTCCCATTCTAAGATCACCTTGTGTGAGGTACCTCAAGAGATAGTTACATTAGATCTCATGTACATTAGATCTCTATCTCATTAGATAGTCCATTAGATCACATGACAGGGAGTTGTACTGCCATAGCCAGGGATCTTGGCTTCCACAAGGCCAATGGCTCTTTCTTACTGGGAAGCCCTGAGTCTCTAATGGTTTTAGTTGGGGTTGGTGGTGTAGGAGAAGGCTGAAGGGCAGGAAGGAAGCTCTGGCATTTGGCACAGATGTAATGGCATAGGCCCTTGCTGTGGTCTGAGATTTGCAAGGAGGAGACAATAATGGTCTCCCACCCGAGGCTTGAGTGAGAACAGCTCTGTAGCTGGCTAACTGGATGGCACACCTCACCCCACCCACAGCAGTGAAAGCTATGTTCCATGGGCGAAGGGTCTTCATCTCAGCTGAAGCAATAATATTGCAAAACCCAGGAGCAAGAATGAAGAGGACAGATTCTTGGCTGTAGGAAATGACTTCCTGCAGTGGGACTGCCTGTCTCCATTTGCACAAGAGGGGGAAAATCTTTGCTTGTGGAATTGAGCCTACTTTCATGTTATCATGGCCTGCATAAAATCTTCCTTTACATGAGCCTATCTGGAGGAGATTTATGATTTGAGAGGTTATTTTGTGGTCAGTAATTTAATAATCTCACTTAACTGCAATGATATTCTTGATTTTCCTGCCTTAGAGTCAGCAGATGACTTTCACTACTGAAACCACAGCCAAAATTGTATGTCTTATTGCTTTTTTGGGGATGGGGGCTGTCAAGACACATATTTCCGAACTGATATAGATCACATTTTTTCTTTTCAGACCAGACTCCTTCTCAGCATGTCCTTGCAGGAAGACAGAAATATGACCATTAACAGAAAGAAAAGTCTGTAACCAATACCACATTGTCAAAATACCCCACATTTGCATTATGCCAATAAATCAAGCAGGCTGAAGCCATTTGTCAACAAGACATTTGCTTGAATCAGATTCACTTTGTGTGCAGGGGATGATTGGGAGTTTAGTACTTGCTAAATAATTAATCAGCTCATGATTTGTTTGAAATACAATGCAAAAACAACAAGAACAAAATGAGGCTTTCAGCTAATGCGGCTTGAGCATTTGAAGAACATTTAATTATGTCATCCTTTGATCAACACATGCAGCCTTTAAATATAGACAGAGAAAAAGAGCTTCAATGGGGTGGTTAATAACCTTGTCAACAGATATACATTATTAGAAGAGCAAAAAACCTGCTATTTTCTGGCTTATTCTTTTCAGAATGGAAAACTCTGTCATTCCATTGTCTCCTAAATCCCTTGATGTTTCCAGGCAATATTTCTTGTGGTCTTGGAAAGCTGTGGTGTCAAAAGCAACAGTGGATGTAGTTCTGGTCTCTGACCTATGCTGTACAAAGCTGCTAACCCCTACCATCATATTGAGTGGCACAAGCAGTCTCCAGGGGAACTGGCAGAGTGTACTTTGTATAACCGTATCTTCCCTCTGAGCTGCTAACAGCGTTTCATGGCCCCTTGGGCTGGCCAGTCTGTTTAAAGGTACAGTTTCCACAAAGCAAACTGAGAAACTGGGAAGCTAAGTGTTATTTTGAATTTCAATGTACTGCTCCCAAGGTAATGTGACTGCACCATCCTCTCAACAAAGTTACTATCTAAGGAAATAGCAGGGGATCCATCTTCTCCATAGCACCAGTGGAGAAGCCATCTGCTCCTATCTTTCTGGATAAACAGCAACATCTCCAGTGCCAAGCTAAGACCATTTTCAAACTCAGTCATGAGTAAGGTGATCCTCGCATTTATTCTTTTTATCAAATTTGAGGTTGATCTGTGCATTCTCCCCAGCTTGTGGAGCTAGACGATGAGGCTCTGTAGGAGTGCCATTTGTTGCTCCCATTAATGACTCAGTAGGTGAGGTGCTTGTTAAGCCTATGGGCCTTGTCAGCATCTCATTAATTCTGCATCCCATTAGCCCTGCTTCTTTACAGGATCTCTTTGCTTACCCCAGTGTGCCACATACAGTACCCTGGCAGGACTGACAACATGAAAACTGCAAGATTTTAAATTAAATCCCTAAGTTTTTGGAGAGTGGAGGCTGAAAATGTTATATAGAAGATTCATGATCTTCTAGAAAGTGCTTGTCTGAGAGATGAAAGTGTCTGGTGGGATCTCACCTGGTCACCAGCTGGAACAGAATACCTTTTGCTCATAAGCTGAAGATCTCATGTCTAAGACTTATTATCTCTGGTCTGATGTTCAGGGTCTTTTTTTTTTTTTTTTTTTTTCCCCCAAGTTTAAAAAGACACTTGAGTCTGAATCTAAATTGTAGAGTTACAGGTTAAACTTCAGTGATTATTCTTCATGACCATTCATAGGACATGCTAAAATACAGAACGAGATCCTTCACTGTTTAAGGGCACTGAACAGGGAGGTTCCCATGGGAACCTGGCTGGCATCTGAAACATCCTCATGTTTCAATACTTGTCATTTGTATGGTAGTCCACCTTTTGTATCATATTCTCAGGGAATATTATAAACATTTGCTAGAGCCAGAGTCAACCCAAGACTTAGATGAGGAAATTCATATGCCCATTTTATAGAAAGATAAAGTGAGTTTAAAAGAGGTTAAGTGATTTGTCCACAGCTTGAGAATAAATCAAGGGCAGAACCTAGGATAAGACCCTGGGGTGCTGACACCTCTTCCCAAAAGACAAACAAACGTTAAAAAAAGAAGCAGTAAGTCAGGCAGTGCTTCCGAGTTCTCTTGATTAAGGAAACAATTTGTACATGCTGTTTTCTAGGAATTTATTGCTGATTGCTGCTTCCCTTAATGTGTATGGAAAAGTGACTTCCAATCTTACTCAGCAGCAGTTAAATGGCATGAAAGATCAAACTGTAGAAAGTAAAAGGGAATGCTCAATTTGATAAAAAATCTATGATTTTTTGGCATAATTAAGAATGTCATGAGGCGTATTCACTTGTGTGTCGATTTTTTTTTTAATTTTCGGAATTATATTTTCATAAGCCCTTTGAGCTGCTCAGCATGCTGCGATTTTTGTTAATTTCCTCTTTACCAGGTTTATCAGCCTTAATTATAGCTGAAAGCGATCTTTGTCTGAAGAAGATGAAAACCCTTTGTGAAAAAGCATTGATACAGTTTGTTTCCAAACCCAGATATATTTCCTAATTAATTCCTTGTTATAATAGGTTGCATAATTAAGGAAAACACAAGGAAATATTCAAAGTAATAATTTTCTTTGAACAAATGTATATTAAAAAGGAGAAAACTAAACTATTACTTTAATTAACCTGCTTCTGAAAGGCACTGTCAACATCAAACTGAGTGTTAGCCCTTCTGGGTCATGCAATAATTTATATCTTACTTGTCTGTTAATCTGTTTAGCCTAAAGACCTGACACCTCCAGGAACAAAACCTCTTATTTCAACAAGCTAAGCAGGGTCAGGCTTAATTAATGTTGCCCTTGGGTAAGAAAACTTAGTGAGAAATCCCACATTTCAGTTTGTTCTGATACTTCTGTGATGCCTGATTCATGACTGGCTATAATGACGTGGGCTAATGCCAACAGAGATCAGCAGGCTCCAGGGACACCTTTCCACTCTTCCCTTGTAGCAGTCCTGCATGTCACCAGTTTGGCTTCTTGATCTGACAGAAAACTGGAGGTGGATAAACTAAGAAATAAATACAATACCGGAGTATGGTTGTGATTCACAGAGGTGACTTTGCAGTGACAGAGCTGGTCCCTTGCCATATCACTCCTGGGTCCACTTCTGCTGATCCCTGGAACACCCTCCGGGCAGGAGATGGCATCCATAGTTTGGTCGCCAAGACTCATGTTTGGTAGTGCTGTGGCACAGAGCAGGGAGGTGTGTTGATGTGCTGGTGGGATGACTGATTTTTTCTCTGTCCCAAGATCTCCATTGGTTTGGGGACTCTTTCCTGGATGGCACTGTTCCATTTATTTTCATTGTTTCATATCTGCTGAGGCAATATTTGTGTACTTCAAGATTTACTGCTGTCCACGGAGCGTGTATTGTTTCAGGAGACTGATACTGTGGTTAAAGCAAGCTCAGGCCTTTCAACCCTTGTCTCTGACAGGGATTTGCTTGAACTGAGATCCCCCGACCTGTTTCTAAGTTAGTCCCTTTCCAGTATGTTCTCTGAAAACACCAGCTTTCTTCACAGGGTTCCTTCAAGGCATAGCTATTTCTTATTGCAAAATGCCACAAGACTGATAAAAACACTGTCCAGCAAAAGAAGCTGCATGACTTTTACAGCTGAAATACAACAGCTGGGACCTCCTTCCTCCCTACTACCTTCCCACTACTCAAGAGGGCAGCAAGGGTGTCTCTTGGGAGACACCTTTTTGCCCTGGGTTGAGTGGGATCCTGCAGCTCCCTCAAGAGCCAGCAAGGCTAAGTCCTCAGCACCCACTGTTTGCAAACATCCTCAAAGTACCATGAGCTTTTCTTCAATGCGGTATAAGGAATCTCCATGGAGCTTCCAAAAGCACATCTGCAACTCCCTGCTTTTGATTTTTTGACCTCTAAAGGTCAGAGTTGGTGCTTGATTTAATGTGATGTATTTGTACTTCCTCTATTACATTTATATCACAGAGGCAGTATTCCTGGGACAACTGCAACATACATTATCCAGGCTCTGCGAGTGACAGATAAGCCTGTTCTGCCTTTCGGATAATGTAGCACCCTCCTTTTGCACAAATGAGAAAAGGGAAAGGAATAGCCCTGCATATTTTTTCCTGTCCTGTTATTAAAAGCAAGCCTGCTTTCTGCCACACAAATGTAAAAGACATTTAAAACAAAATAGAAGAGAAAACCTAACCAGCATCTCCCTTCCTTCTCCCTCTACAAAAGACTTCTCCCTTCCTCAAAAACCAGGACATGATTCCTGATTGATGACAAAATAAAGGAAGAGTTGAGAGGAGGTGACTTAAAACTAGTCAACTTACTTGGAAGATTTTGTTATTGTGAGAATTTATGAACACTGGAAGGGAAATGAATGCATGGTTGCATTTAGATTTTGAATTCTCCATTGCTATGGTGACATTAAATTTTCAGGATGTTTTTGTGTATATAAAACACAACAGCTGTCCTATGGGAAGTATAATTACAATTAAAAAAAAGGAGAGAAAATAAGTTATGAGCTTACAATCAACCCTTGAAGAGGGGGAGCCAATATCTGAGAGAAATGGCAGAATCAAAGCTGTCTGAAATCTTTTAAGGCAGAGCTGAGCAAGTAGTTAGGGAGGAGAAGCCAGAGCAGAAGTTTCCAAAACTAAAATGTTAAGAAGTATATTAAGAAAAAGTAGTAGCAGAAGTGGGTATAAATATCCAGAAAGAGCAGAGAGGGATCTAGTGTTTGCCATCTACTTTGAAGTAAGAGTGAGGGGCCAAAGACTGAGAGCCCAAACTCCCCAGAGAGTGGGAGCCAGATTTAAAATGAGCAAGAGGAGCTGGTTTGTCACAAAGTTTGTGGTAGACTTGTGTAATTAATTTTCTGGGAATATTCTGGATGCAGACTTACGTGGGTTCAACGGGAGGCTAGAGAAATACGTGTAAAAGAGAGCTTTTCGGACTTATTAATAGGCAGGCCACAGGAGGTTTAGGGGAAACGTCATATGTAATTGTGCAGTTTTACTTTTCCCTAAGGGCTTGTGTGCTAGATGGTGTTGGACAATATAGCTGTTCCTGTGTTTTTTTGCTAAAGTTGGTTGACCTTTAACGGCACGAGAATATGGAATTTGGGTTCATTGCCATTGTAGAGAAAAGAGCAAAAGCCTGTTCAAATATCAGTCCTTCCCCATCTTCCCAGGTGTTAATAACATGGCTCATACTATCTCCATTTTTGAAACTTTAAAAAACGATTGAATCAGATAAAAAATCTTTTTCCCTTCTTTTTCTCTTTTTTTTTCCTTTAGTAAAATTGTTAACTTCTCAGAAAGGTCACCACTTAGATGTGAATAGCACAGTGCAAAACAGATAATGTGCTTTTCTTTGGTAGTAGAACTGAAATAAAGGGTGGGAAGGGCTGCAGATAAGGCTGCAGGACAGGAGACAGATCATGGCTTTCAGTTGTCCATCACAGGCCTCAAATGGGGTAAGGGACACAAATTGAGAATGAGTGTTCGAAATCCCCAAATTAAGAGTCTGGCAGTGTTTGATTCTCATTGTCCAAACAATGAGAGCCCTTCACAGTCCTAAATAGATCTACATGGAGGCATAGAAAAAACACTCAAATCACCTGTCAGCAACACAAATACATTAGAACAATCTAGATAGCACACATCAAAACCACAATAAAAGTTACTATGTTTTCTGAGCAACATTCGCTCACTTTTGGGGGGAACTTTACCTGTCTCCAAAGATTTTGTGGCCATTTGGTATTTTCCCTCATTGTAGCTGCTATTTAACCAAGTTTAAGCTTGTCCATTTTCTCTGGACTCAGACAACCCGAGCTAGAAGACAATCCATAGACCTCTAATCAAACACAAATCAGCAGCCAGCCTTTGAGATGTGTCTCATTTATATCTTTGTTTCTGACTAGGGATCAGTCTTTCTGCTCTATGGTCCATTTTCTCCAGCCAGCTCTACAGAGGCAGAACAAGCCAGTGACTGCATCTCCCACTCTTGGACATCCAAGGAAAAGAGAAGTGGACTTTAGCCAGTAGATTCCTGAGTGGCAGAGACTCCTGAGTGGCTCTGCAGATACCAACTCATGTCCATCTGACCTTGTTATTGGTGTGGTCTTTTTCTCACAAAGTCCAGGTGTAGCCCTTGGCGCATAAGGATAGTCATCCTGGTTCTGTTGAGGACTTAAGTGTCTGGTGAATGGCTACAACTTTAGGGAAAAGACTTTTATGAAGCCAGGATCCAGGCTTTTCATACTGACTGGCATTAGAGAGGATATTAATTTGTCTCCTCCCTCCCCTCTGACCTTTTTCTCTCACATTAAGCTGTAGACACTTCTCAGCAGAGACTATATCTTGACTTTTTGTTTGCAGATCATCTAACTCAACAGGGCCTTCCTCTTGATGTATTCTTACAAAGCAAGAAATAATAATGGTGATTTTGCTCTGGTATTTAATAAGATGGAGTCTTCCAATCCTTATTGCAACCTCCAACTGTATAGAATGTAGGGCCAGGAGGGATGATTTGATTATCTAGCTTAACCACCCATAAAACACAGGATGCAGAATTTAATTCTCCATCACAGCACAAATAATAAATAGAATAGTCCAAGGAAAACTCTAATATCTAATTTTTAATATCAACTACAATATGCACGTAGAGGGAGACATTAAACAAACCCCTGTGTCTACCAATCTACAACCCCCCTGGCAGTACTTACACATTTCTTATTGCTCACTAACTTATTTACTGTGAAGGAACAAAGTTGATGCTGAGCTCTGAAGCATTTCTAATGAGAACCAATTTTGCCTTGCAGTTTCATAATGAGCCCCACCTTTCTACATCCTCCTCTGTTCCTCCTTCTTTCTACTTTTCCTTCTTTCATTTAAAAATAAAGTGAAAATATGCCCTTTCTATAAAGCAAAATTTCCTTTAGTGCCCAGGCTAGTAGCTTGAAGCCAGCCCTCTGAATCACAGGCCAGATTGCTCCGACAGAGCAGGAGAGAGTGTCTTGCTTAAAAAGAAAGAATGAAAAAAGATAATAGCAAGATTTTTTTTTTTTTTGGGAGGAAAGAGAAAGACAAAGCTTTATGGGGAAACTCTATTAAAGTCATCAACTTTCCTTTGCTTAAGGTCAAAAACTATACAATATCACTGGAATAATATAATTTTAGAAAATGTCTGTACAGCCTTTTTTCTTTTCTTTTTCTTTTTTCTCTTGTCATGTTTATGCCTGGGGTCTTTTTATTTGATCACTGTTCTGTTAATGGCCTTAAATCAATGAATAAGCAACTATCTACAGAGTAAAAAAACAAGTAAAAAGGTGGGGAGCAGAAGAAAATAGGTGGTGTGGACAAACCATGTGCCATAGGGAACCACACTGACTTAGCAGCGAGTCTTGAAGAGGAGAGGATGAAAGGGATCCCTTGGTAAGGGAGAGCTGGCAAAATTAAGACTTCTGGGAACAAAAGTAAAGCACAAGAGGAGATGGCATGTGGAGTTAGGTGGAAAAAGAAAATCTGTCCCTCCCTTCTCCTAACATATTGAATAGCTTCAGTTTGTCATTTGCTGCCTGCATATAACAAATACAAACTGTTTCAACCTACAGCTGGACTTTGAAGACAAGTGTCACATTTTGCCAATCGGATCTGAAGAGACCTGGATGTGATCAAGGTCTGAAAGCAGCCCACCATGGGCACAGTGAAGTATCTGAGCTCATCAGCTGTAGGAATAATGATCCAGAGAAAAGGAATTCACATGAAAAAAAACAAGTTAGTCATTACACTTACTATAGTGATTTTAAAATTTTTCTCCCTGGTCTGTCATTCACCACAACCTCCTAATCCTTGCATTCACATTGCTTTTCAGCATCTCCTCTGTAGCTCAGGAAAACTCATTTCATATCCCTTTCTCAGCATTTCAGTCTGTAAAATAGGAGGCAATGCTTATCTTGTTCAGAAGCACACAGCTAAAATTAATAATTAACACCTTAAAAACCCTATGGAGTTTCTATGTATGATTTATTTTAAATAAATAGGAATAAAAAATGAATTAGGGCTTTGTCCTGCAATAGTCTCACCTTTTAAGCAATTTCATATGGAATTTGTAGCATTCCACAGCAGTAGGACTGAACACTTCATATTACCTGTGTGGATTTATATTTGCTTAAAAATGAAATATTTCTTTTTATGGCAAATCTTGGGGTATTAAGCAATAGTACACCTCCTTTTTGCTAGGTCTTACACAAACATGTCAAGGACCTTTTCTTGTTATTGTTCATAATTTTGAACTTTGATGCCACTTCCAGCAATTTTAGAAGTGCAGAAATAAGCATTCATTTAAATACTTTCAATGCCATCATAGTCAGTGAAACAACCACAGGCTTAGATTCCCAGTATTTACATAATCACAGCCTAATTTTTGCTGTTACACCAAAAAAAGTGAGTCTTTTTCAGGAGATGAGGGTAGAAAGACTTCAAAACCTTGCATGTAATGTGAAATTTGGAGGGAAATACAAATTTTCACATGACCTATACTGATACAGCTGCTGCATGGTTACCTCTTGTCTCACAATTATGTGTCTGGAAGGTCAAGTCTGTGCCTGCATCACCCAGGGCCACTTCCTACAACCAGAGTCCCTTCTTCAGCTGTTTTGGGGTTCTTCACCTCTTGCTTCATAGCAGAGACAGCTCAAAAGTCACAGTAATAAGCTGTCCTTGCTGTCAATAATGTGGGGGAATAGGAGGAGAAAAATTTCTCCAGACTGAGGACTGGATTTGCTGCAAGTGAATTTGGTGCTTTGAGTAGCTTGGTGGTAGGTGGGAAAGAGGGCAGGAAAAGAAAGAGAAAAGAAATTGGTTCTTATTTTTTATAAGCTCTCTGGCTGTAAAACAAACACCTGCAGAGCCTGAATGGGGGAAGAAAAAAAGATGACTTGTTAATACAGAAGATTAAAACCATTTATTTCAAATCACTGGCACATGATGTAGTACTCACTATGGCTTCAGGTTTAACATAAATTATGATGTGACCAAGGCATGACATAGTCAAGTCATTTAGGACTATATTTTCAAGGATACTCAAACCTGAACATGCAGTTCAGCCTCTGATCTTCCCCTTTCTGCCCTGGTATTCTCTTTGTTTTTAAGACCAAATTGAACTCAACAACACAAAAGTGTAAAATAGAGGAATCTATTGCTCTGCACACATAGAGCAGTAAGAGCTGCAGCTGCCTTCGCAGGTGTTGAATGTTAATGTCTGGTGCCCGGGATCTTGGTTCCTGACACCAGCTTGCTTAAGTGAAAATAAAAATTTATATAGGCTGAGAAGCACTAAGTCCTGCTTTTCTATGATTTAATGGAAATTAGGCCCAAGCATAGATGAGAAGAGATTTTCCACTTGCCCTGGGAATAAAGTGGAGGCAAGAAGCTACTCTTATGGGTGCCAAACTCTAATTTTTCATAGGAAAAGATGGGCAAAAATGATAAAAGTTTAGTTTTGGGGAGAAAGGGGGATGAAAGTAATCCTTTTAACTTCAAGAGGTTGCACTGTAGCAGGTTGGGGACTACCCTCAACAATGGACAGGAAGAGTTTCTAGGGTTGGATATTAGTGGAAAGGGAAGGTTATCTGTGGAACATCAGATCTTAATTTTCTAACACACTCCCATGATTTTCCCCTGTGCTCTTTTGTCAACAGCACATCTCAAGACACTTTTCTGCCACCTCTATCTTTGTCTCACAGTGCTAATCCCTGCCTCCTTTCAACACCCTTAACTTAATGCGATCTCTATGTTTGGAAACTGTTTTCCTAGAAAGAACAGAAGGGAAACCCAGGGATGACAGTCTCCCAGAGTCCCTTGTCAAGGACTGTGCAAAGTCCTTGTAACTCCTTCTTTAAATAGATGCTGGCAAATTACAGCAATGTCACTTGGTCTTCTGCTTAACAGGCTGTGTTCACCCTTTCTTATGGTCAGCTCTATTTTCCTAGGGTTTATCAGCTGTCAGATAGCTGCCAAAAGGAGCAGATGAAATCTCAGCCCTCAGGGGAGATGTCGTTCCCTCAGCTCCCTCTAAACCCTCTCCCCCACTCAATTCTCCCATTTGGCCACGCTTTATTTATAAATCCAATTGGACTAAAATTGGATTTGAGGAATTGGTCTTTTTCTGTGTGCTGGTTATGAATAAAGTATGGTGTGGGACTTTCAGTTTTAGATGCCTCTTGTTTTTTTCTGTCAGGTACAAAGTGACTCAAAACTGGATTTAAAAGGAAAGGATCACTGATAAATCAGTGCTGAGAGAAGTTGCAGTAGTTATAACTCTATTGAGAAACCGTAATACACAGGTGGACTGGCATACACATGGTTAAAAAATATCAGCGTGCTTGAGAAACACATTATTATTTCATAAGCAGTTCTAGATATTGAGACTGAGGTAATTAATAGGCTAAGCAGAGTCTGCAGAGTCGAGTCTGACTGATGGCATATGCAGGATGCATCTAAAAGCTTCTTCAGCCCCTAAATCCCTCTCAGGATTAGGATGCTTTCCAGGGGTAGCTTTCCTATCTAGTATTTCTATAAATACTGGCTAATAAAATCTTCTACACCCCTGGAGGAGAGATTTTATATCTTTAAATAAATTAAAAGAAGGCTATTTAATATCTCAAACTATTCTTAAGCATCAAAATTTGTAAGTGCCAGGAAATTAAGTATTATTAATTTAGATTAATTTGGACTGGTTTAGCTTGTTCATAGATTCATAGATTGTTTAAAAACTGTAGAATCTACATTATTTTCTTCAGAATCTGAAAATCCCTTTTCTCACATGGGAGTAAAATAGGTTCTTGTAAATAAAAAGATTCTTGTAAATAAAAACATATCAAGGAATGAGGACATAGGTTGTGACATGACAGGGACAAGGTTAGAGGTAACTGGGGTATAGCCTCAAGTATAACAGATATTTCAACTTAATTCTTTGCAAGATGCAAAATACGGAGGCAAGGTTAGAGCTCCTGCAGAGAATGAGCATGTAGGAAATGGAAATAGTTACATCTGAGGTGGAAGCAAGAATTCAGAAAAACTCAAAATGACTGAGCTTTGGGACATCTGCCTCTCTCTCAGAGAAAAGACAGATTTTGGCACAGAAAATGCACTCAAGGACTTTTAAAGGGAGAGTATTTCGGTGCCAAACAGGCAGCTACTGACACACATGGTGTCCAAAAGAGGGTGGTCAGGGAGAGGGAAGGGAGCAGGCAGCAAGGTGTTACTTGAACCTTGAAGGTATGAAGAGTGTTAGGGCAAATCTGAAGGAAAGAATAATTAAAAGATGTGAAGATCAATGGGAAAATAACACAAAAAGGTAACTCAGGTTTACCAGAGGTGGGTGTTGCATACTAGTGGGATCACAGAATCACAGATCTCTCTGTCCAATCTGTTTTTTTTTTTTAGGCCAAAGAAATACAGTGGAGCTAATCTACCTGGACTGCAGCAAAGTGCTGGGTTTAAGGCTGCGTGGGACACGAGTAAGCAAGCCAGAGAAGAGGAGGATGAACAGGGAATTTCAGGTGGATAAAGAAACTGATTAGATAAATTGTGCTGGAAGGGGAGCTGATTGGATTGGAGTGAAATTTTTTCAAGGATCGTTCAGGGGGCTGATCATATTTGATACTTTCCATAATGACCTTGGTATAAAGAGTGTGTCTGTGCTGGTGAAACACAGGTGAAAGTCTTTGCTAGCATCGAGGAAGCCTCAATTGGTATTTTGGAACAACCAGGCTAGAATAATATAATGGGATGAAATGTAATTGCCCTGATTGCAAGGTCATGTATACAGGGACTAAAAAAAGGCATTTCTTCTTTTGAAGGACCAGCCGGGGAGGTAATCAGCTGGAAATGAGAGGGAAAG
>NW_010330555.1:15335-18039 GCF_000700745.2 Antrostomus carolinensis
TACCTGGATGTTTTAATTGCAGGATCACTGTAAGCCAGCAATGAGATGTGCCTATAAAAATGCAAATCAGGAAAGGTTTTTCCAAAACCTTTTCCAAAATTTTTTTGAGAGGATGAGCAGAGAACCCTATAAGAATCATTACCTGGAATATCCCAGATGCTAAGGAGGAGAGAGGAAATCAAACAAATGAGGTCTGCACAGGTGACCACAGGAACAGAGTCAATTTTATAAGAGGAAAAAGAAGATTCTGTTGTGTTTAACCTCAGAAAGTGAAAGGCGTGAGATGTGATTGACTGCAACCGTGTTATAAAAATCCCACTTACATGGGCACTTCAAGTAATTTCCTATAAAATAAAATCACTGCAGTGAAGAGAATTGTCATATAAACAGATGTTGTTGCCCAAAACAAGTGAACAATGAGGCATATGTGTTAGACTAAGATGTAGCCAATGCCTGGTACCTAGCCATGAGAAAAGTGGTAATGAACAAGGGAAGTATCTGCTGCCTTTCCTTCAGGTAACTCAACCATGATTACAAGAATAACCCGTTGGGTGTTTTTGTGTGAAATGCAACAGAAGAAAGGAGCTGTGTATGTGCTTTCAGATCTGTGGGAGAAATATTTGCTGGGAGTTTTGGATCTGTCTCTTCTCACAGAAGTCTGATTCTTGGAAAAATTTCAAAACAAGACACTAAAAAGCTTACCAGAATCAATACATCCTTGTCCTCAAAGGGCTGTGTTCAATCTCTGGTTAAATATTATAAAACAGAGTATGTCTGGTCCTATTTTAATGCACAAATCACAGCCTAACTGCAGTTCTGGAATTGCAGCTGGCGCCACCACTTTGTATCTGGGAAGCTGCATAAAATTTAAAGTCAGATCCAGCAAATCATAACTCAAAACCAGATCTTATTCCTTGCTTGTTCCCAGGCCTATTTGTGAGGCAGACAGGTTTCCAGCTCTCATAGAATCATAGTGAAAAGGTTGGAAAAGACCTTTAACATCATCGAGCCCAACCATTAACCTATTACCACCAATCCCATCTCTAAACCATGTCCCTAAGCACCTCATCTACCCATCTTTTAAATACCACCAGGGATGGTGACTCCACCACTTCCCTGGGCAGCCTGTTCCAATGTTTAACTATCCTTTCTGTGAAGAAAAGGAAATTCTTCATCAGCTGCTGCCAAAATGCCAATGAATGCTGTCATCTGGGGAGGTGAAAAGGAGAGTGAGGACACATGCTGTCATCTCTAAGGCACCTCCACTGTTTTTTTGTGGGCTCCCACCCTTTTGTTGCACAGTAGTTCCCAAATCAGTACAAATAAAAGAAAATATAGTCCCCCCAACCAAAATTGATGACTTGGGCCTGAAGAGCACCATGAGCAACATCTTCCTGTACATATGCGTATGAAAAAAGAGATTATGGCTGCTTTTTTATTTAATGTGTTTTATTTGGTAGAGGTAAGAAGAGATAATTGAAACTAACATTCAGTTTAAACCAGAGGAAACTTCTCACAATTGTCTGGTTTCAGACTGAAAGCTGTATTTCTTTTGAATGGGCACACCAAGTAAATTTTTAGGGCTTTCAGAATATTTTCCTGTGAAAAGAAACACCCAGTCCTCCACCTAAACCTTGCCAATTACCGTAGAAATACTAAGGTGTCTTTGTGTATACCCAGGAACAAATCCTTATCTCAGTTCTCCAAAAGCCATTCAGTTATGGAGTATCCTGTTTTTGTTAACCCTTCAAAGTGTATGAGAGAAAATTAATGAAAAACCAGCTAAAGGTGCTTCCACTCAGAGATGGTCTTCCATCTACACCTTGTTCTTATTCACAGGCTTTTACACCTCCTGTAGATATTGATTTCAGGCCTGTTTTAGACCTTGTATCTCATATTGGGTCCCTGGAAATGAGGAAAGTGTTAAACCCAAGTATTTGCTTTCTACATAATTTAATCACTTCAAATCATGCATGGGCAACAAGGACCCAAACAGGGATCCATCAAGTCAGTAGTGTCAGCCTGTGCTATTATAAACCTGTCCTCATATTTTACTTTCCCATCATTCTTGTGGGGGAGTACACTAGACTACAAGGATTTTTTTTCCCTAACACATTTATTTCTTTAAATTAATTCTCATTCTCTTCGTAGCGACTTTACTGTTTGGCATTACTTTCTAAACTAAGCACCTGCCCTACTCATCCTAGATTTATTAACATTAGCACAGACACAGCTAGCATTATTTTAGATGCAATATTTTCAGTGCATCCCTGTGCAAGGACATTTATGAAGTCTCCATTTAATATTTCAACTCTTTTACTGCCCTCCCTAGTAACTTCATTTCCAATTTTCTTCCACCACAATCTTTCTTCCTATAACACCTCTAGGCTTTGCAATGCTGAAATATATGTACACATACATACATATATATACATGTATAAAGCCAGCCCAGTTACAGAAGTGGAATAGAACATTTAATTTCTTTCTTCAAATCATTTCACACCTTTTCCAGCTCCCTGAGAACTAGCATTGGAAATATATTCTTGGCATTTCTGGGTCTTGAACTTTTATCAGGGCTGCTTTTTGTATCTTGGATATTTTAGTCTTGAAAGCTGTTTCAGTCTTTGTTGAGTACTCACATTTTAAGATTTACCTGTTGCAGAATAAAGATGTTTTCCAAATTAACTTAAGAAGTAAAGTGCAT
>NW_010330556.1:0-4354 GCF_000700745.2 Antrostomus carolinensis
GGTGGGAGGAGGGGGAAGCCAGAGCAAACCTCAAGGGGGATTGCTCACTGCCTGCTCAACAACAGGAGCGTTACAGCCGCCCACTCCTGCACCCTCTGCCCAAACACATCCAGCAAAAACAAAATTATTGCTCCACAGTGTTCTGACTCAGACAAGGTACTTGGGGAATAGCCACTGAATTTAGCAGCACAGGCTGTCTGCTTAGAGCTTTACACTGGACTGAGCATTAGTGAGTCACTGCTGCTGTAACACAAACCAATGTGGAGACAGCATAAAGAGCAAAGGAGGAGAAACCCAGCCATAGCCAGTATGCAAGCAAAAATTGAAGCTGAAGGGTTATGTAAGATTTTTCTGTACAAGAAAGCAAGATCTAAAACATCTTTTTGGTCTTTTTGGTTCTGGAAAGTGTTCTCTGCTAGCTTATTGGTGTGAAGAAATATCCCTTCACAATGAAGGTGCAACCTGCTGAGATCAGTAACAGGTCAGACCACATAAATATTTGAGGAAATACTTTTGAAACAAAACCACCGATGAATTTCAGGTTTGTTAACTACATGTAATGAAATACGCACTTTTCCTTAGCAATGGCAGAGTGGGATATAATTAAGATATTAATGGAGATATCTAGAGGGGAACACCATTGTCCCATCCTCATATGACCCACTCAACACTGTACTGAGCATGTTACTCCAGGATAGGATAGGAACCCACCTCCCTTCACTCTTCTTCATGCTGCCTGCCAACTCCACATAAATATTTTTCCCTCTACTAATGCAATAGAGTGCAAATCAATAACTTTCTATCTTTGGTCTGGAGATAATTTCAGAATTCATGGAGTCAGGAGAGTGCATTACAGACCCAGGTTCAAGGAAAAGTACAAACAGTTGCTCTGTTTTGTTCTAGCATTTAAAGGGAAAAAATATCTAATTACTTCATCACTTATTTTAACAGCACATGAAAAGCAGCAATATATGAACAATTAGATTTTCCATAATTATACCTGTCATATTTGCTTAGAACAAGATTTATTGCCTAGGGGCAGTTTTAATTACAATCAAGTGGCGGTTGATTGAAGTTTTAATAAGAAATGGTGAATTGAAAATATATTAAATCCCCAAATAATTCTATAAAAAAGAGCAATCTTTGTCTCAGGGTGAACTGAACCTTAAGACTGGCAGAACTTCTCTTGCTATTAAAAACTGAAAAACTTGGAATAGGTTAATGATGTCACGGTTAACTAAACATGGGCAAGGTGGTAAAAACTCACACAATACATTTCTTTCAGCTTGTAAGGAATGAATTTGATGCTGGTCTGAAAAGAAAAAAAAAGAAAACAAAACAAACAATAATAATAAAAAAGGCAAATGAACCAACCAAAACACCCAAAACCCCACTAAGAATTCAAACTGTTTTTTTATAGAAGAAATAGTCCATAAAAGAACTGCTATGCAAAAATTTTATTTTCTCATAGCTAAACTAGACATCACCACACTTTGTCTGAATGTGTTGTATTCTGTGCTTACCTATAACAGTGGCTTCTAAATTATTTCTGTTTGTGAGACCACTTCCAAATATTGGTTCTTTTCAACTATTTCAAAAATCAATATTAAGTAAAATTTAACTTCTCGGGCAGTCACAATCCAATGTAAACTGTTGAAATATACTTGTGAATTCATTCCCCTCCCTTGGGAACTGGTGCTCTAGATCTTCTATTGGTGGTGATTTTATTTGACAAAGATTATGTACATCAACTTGGAAGAACAAACTGACTGGGTTTGTGCTTGTAAAATATTCACCGAATTTTGTAAATACAGCATTGAAGATACTAAAGAAATAACTTATTAAGATATTAAAGAAATAACTTTATTAATAATAAAATAATATTTAAAAAACAGAAATTAAGAGCCTAGAACAGGACTAAGGAGAATGTAGTCAAAAAATGCTACTTAGGGAAAACCTTATTTACTAACTTTACAGGCATCAAAGGTTCAGAGAATCTGAGCAGAGCCTTCCCTAGGTAACCGTATGTCTGATTTTGGGGCATTAGCAGAACTGCAAGAGCAGTTACGTATGCTCCAAATACCCATCTACAGTGATTAACTCAGGTGCCACGCCAAGTACACGTTCTGACCAACTGCCATACTTCTTTGAGTTGTCTTGCAGTGTAAACATGGTGATGATGTTTAAATTTATGCAAAGACCAAAGGGAAAAGATTTTACTCTCATCTAGCTGAGTGCCATAAAAACTAAGATTCAAGCCCTCCTCTGTTATCCTCTCTCCTGGTTCCATGGATCCTCTGTTCTTCACACAGTGGCTCAGCAGTGGTAGGATGGAGGAATAACTAAGGAAGAACAGTGTATTTCTGTCCAGTCTAGTTTGTAAGTAAGTGATCAGAGCATGCATTTGAGGGGTGGAGACAAACATAAACTTTCTTAGACTGAAGATAAATTTGATCTCAGATACCTAATTTCCTAGGCAGCCACTTGAGTTATGGAATCTTCTTCCAAACATATTAAAAAAGTAAAACTTCCCAAAACACCCAAACCAACCAAACAAATAAACAAACAAGCAAACAAAAAACAGACAAAAAACCCCACAACATCTGTAGCTACCAATGCTAAGTAGAAGATTTCAGTCTTTAATCACGAGGAAACTAAAGTGTCATCTTGCAACACTGACCCAAATGGCAATGCTCCAGAGGATTTCAGCTGCATCTATATAAGACACACTGTGCTTAGCACATATATATCTGTCTTTCAGCTGTGCTCGTCTCATATCTCTATGCCAAAGGTGGAATTTGGAGCTAGGCAAC
Organism: Antrostomus carolinensis; assembly: GCF_000700745.2. Lineage (NCBI taxonomy): Eukaryota > Metazoa > Chordata > Aves > Caprimulgiformes > Caprimulgidae > Antrostomus > Antrostomus carolinensis. The sequence continues at coordinate 2,814 of NW_010330556.1, forward strand.
TCTGTGTTTCTGATTCCACAAGGGCAATTAGTTGCGTTAAAATCAGGCATGCTTTGGAGATGTTTAAGTCTTTGGAGCTGGTGCAGCAAGAGTCTCCTTCCCTCTGAACACTAGGAACAAACATGTAAGCATGTTTGTAGAGATACCACTGGGGATCACTTCCACCGCCACATGAGTTCATAAATAAATTCCAAATATATGGTAAATCTGAGCCCTTTAGGAATCTACCTGAAGAGCATCAATTTGTATCTGCTAAGCAGTTGCATAAAAGGGAGTGGGACTTTAAAGAAATCATATCTTCATCACATTGACACATCATAAAATGTGTCATCACTCTGTTTCTTGAAGCTTGCCCATCAAAGGGAATCTTTTAATTCAACAAAAGGTTTAATATAAAAAAACCCATGTGAAGTACCTAAGCCTCTACTGATTAACAAAGCTTTTTGCAGGTGAAGCTTACATTTGTTTATTGGCAAATTTACAGTTGGATCACAGAAAGTTAGAAATTGTGATTTAGACCTTCAGGATATAGCACAAAGCACTTTATTACCCTGCCTTCAATATATCCTGCTTTCTGAGCTTCTCCACAGAGACTTATGGTGCAAGGAAATTGTTGGGGAATTTTGCCTTTTGTACTAACAAGTACATCAAAAGTCAGTGTTGCAAAGAAAGCTGACAGGAGCTCTCTTAAGGAAAGTTTTAAGATGGAAATTCCAATAGAAAGCCCAAAAGATGTTATAAAGGTGACAGGCAGACACCTTAAACTGGTAAGGGAGAAAAACCTATGAAAGAAAGATGCCAGGTAAACACACTTCCTGAATCTGCTTCATAGTTTCATGAAGTCAGAAATTCAGTATTCCTTCTTAAGTAGCTCTGCAGCAAGCTGTTTCCAAGGATTCAAGCCCTGCTGATCTGATTCCTTTAAAGCTTACTTGGAAGAGCCCCAGATTTACCTGTATTCTTTCCCGAGGGTCCCAATTAGCTGCACGCCTGAAATGCTGGCACAAACTGTGCTACCAAAACGCTTGAGGAAAAACTCAAATATTCCAGGAAACAATTTGTCTCACTACTGAACCCAGACTGTTATCCAGTCCTACAGTGCATTTAAGGATACTGCAGCTTTATAGTAAGCTGGCTACCATAGCACTGAGAAAATAAAATCCTTTACATAAAGGGGAAAAAAAAAAAACCCAAACAATTAGGAAGACTGTTTGAAAGAAAAGACTCTTCATCTACTCATCCTTGAATGTCAATTTATCAAGTTACAGAAAGAGCAACCAACACAAATGTGGGGTTTTATCTTTTACTTGTGCAAAGAACAAGACTCTGAGATGAGTTTAAAATCATATTCTGATGCCCATTCTGCAATTCAAGACATCCTTGTAGCAGCAAGAGTTCTACTGAAGTTGAAAGTTAGTCTCATGCATGTACATATTTCATCAATCAAAACTGTCATTTTTAATTTTAATCTTACTCTGGCTCTATAGTAACAATTATTGCATTCAGCTAAATCTTACTAAATATTTGACCAAAAAAAAAAA
>NW_010330557.1:0-5570 GCF_000700745.2 Antrostomus carolinensis
TAGCCGGTAGATGGAGCACAAGGGCAGAAACCGGGCTGGGGAACGCGCTCTCCGGGCGGTAACGTCGCCGAGTATTTTGATTCATAAAAGGCATAAATCCTGCAAGATGAATCATAACAGGAAAACGCAGTGACTGTGCGCTTCCTCCCAGGCGAAAATGCTCCCAGCCCCAGCGCCCGAGCTGTCGGAGCGCCTGTGTTTAGTCTTTAATTCCCATTCGGCCGGCGGCTCCGTGGGGAGTTGGCCGAGATCTGTGCACCTTCTGCGGGTTTCTGCACCTTCGCGGTCCCAGGAAAAGCGTGTTTCCATCGCCGTCCTGCACCTCCACACTATAGCACGCAATAACCACTGCTTGGTCCTGTCAGACCTAGCATGCGTTCTACATGTAGCAGCTTATAAAGTCTGGGAAGCAGGACAGTTCAGTTTTTCAAAAGTGGGGTTTTTTTGGAGGGGGGCTTGGGGTTTTGTTTGTTTGTTTGTTTGTTTGTTTGTTTGTTTTAAAGGCATTTTCAGGAGCCTTTATAAAAAAGTTTTTTAGATAAACGACCCACGAGCAGAGAAAAAGCCCTGAATTTCAAGGTCCTGTAACTCTTGTGGAAGCTTCATCATCATTGTCACAGCTTACGTACAACATTGATTTTTGTGTTATTATCCAGACCAGTCAGGACATAATGTGTGAACATCTACCATCTATTTTTCCACTGGCTTTTATTTCTAATGCTCCTCAGACTCTGAGCAAATGTGAATTCAAGCCCCTTAGTTCAGTCGAATTTATTATCCTTCAGGGAGGGGGACCGAAATCACAATTGTAAGTGCTCCCTCCGCTCACACACGCATGCACGCACACACACACTAGATGTGCTGTCTGTGCACCACTCCCCTATTGTTTTCACTGTAACTGATTTTGGCACCAGCTCTTTAGCACTTTGGAAGGGCCTTCATTAGCACTGGGACACTGTCCAAAAGGAATCCAGAAAAATCAACACATGGCTGCTCTTGTTCTCATGATAAATGACAGCTTTGGCTGAAAAACAACAACAGTAAGGAAGCAAAACAAAACCCAAAAAGCAACAAGGGTAGCCATAATGTGAATAGGAGAAGTCAGACATGACTAACTCAGCCTGGATGGGGGAACGGGCTTGGCTGGGAGGGGGCAGGGGGATTCCTCCCTCAGTACTGTATTAAAAAAGTGGTTTGGCCTTTACTCTGCCATGGGGGGTTCACTCTGGGAGGGGAGAGGTGTGGGGAAATGGGGAAAGACTAGGACCAGGCAACACCGCTTTGGTGACACGAAGAAAAGGGCACCAGCACAGTGGGTTACGGAAAATAAAATGTCTGCCATCCTCACTGGGAGGAAAAGGGATCCACTCCCTTCTATAAAGCAGAGCTCAAAAACACAGAGAACATATTCGGCTGCTGTATTAACCCATTTTTTCCCCAATGGCTGTGTTTACACTCAAATCCTGAAGTGCTTACTCAGGCAAAACTCCCAGTTGACCTAGTCCTGAAGGCTTTAATCAGGAAGTATGCCCAGTGACTTCAATAGGAGCTTTGTCTCAATAACTATTCAGGATATGGCCCATAGGGATCTTGAAACTAGAACTAATTGAATTTTTTGCACGACATGCCTTTTCACTTGAAAAGAACTCTTTTTATCCAAAAACAATTCTTCACAAAATGCGACAGTCATTTTTCTTTATTATTGGAAGTTTTCTATCATATTTTACCAGAATGCTCATGGATTTTTTACTTGGTACAGTAAAAAAAAACCAAAAAAAACGACCTCCCAGAAAACCCCCCAAATCCTTATGGAGATTTTTACTCTTTTGCAAGGAAGAAAAAAAATTGACAAACAGATACCTTTGAAACAATGATGGTGAAAACTGTGGAAAACACCTAGGGAATGTCAAAAGAAAAAGTAAAGTCCTTTTTTTTTAAGCAAGGAAAATAGGCTTATAAAGATTTTGTTGTTGCTATTGTTATAAAGCCAGTTCGTGCATTTTGATTTCTTCCATTAAAAACTATGATATACAACCAGTGGGTGAACAAGTTTACATATACAGTTATTTTAAATAACCACAGCCCATTTTTAAAACTCATTTTGGAGCCTCTAAAAAGGAAACAAATGTCAGCCCTGACCTGTGAAGTCTTCCATACATTTAAGCATATGAACTGTGGGGAGTCCTTCAAGTTGCACAAAATTCAACAAATATTTTAGAACAGGCTGACACTCAGTATAGAAGACAGATGTGGAAAGAAACACCATAAAGACATTTTTGAGGCAAACATCCACAAATCTGTGAAAAGACGTACAAACCCATCACAACTGTGACAAAATTCTCCTGGAACTGCTTAGAAAGTGGGGTTTGTGCCTTTATTTTCAAGTCTGAAAATAGACTGCTTTTCCAAAAATGTATTTCAGGGTCTGGAGTCCAACCCAAGAGAGTTTTAAAATACATTTTGAACCTGTGTTTTCAAATGAGAACATCTATTGAATTTCATGGGGGGAAAAAACATTCTGCAAGACGCAAATATACTGTAAATAAACCAAAGCAACATTTTCCAGAAATCCTTCATGAGCTTTGCACACCACATGTCTCATCCAAACTTGGCACATATCAGATGGCTGGTCAACAGTGACCCATGAGAATACACACAAGACCCTCACACATCAGCTGCATTACAACTTGTTCATTACCACGCACAGCATCCCACATTGATCATGAATATATATCATCAGAAAACAGGCTGTACACTGATGAGAAGGACTTTGGAAATTGCCCTACTTGCAATTCACATGTGGAGTACATTTCTGATTGATTTTTAGACTGTTGACTTAATATAGTTAAACGATAAACAAGGAACTTGCACCTACATCTCTATCCGTTCAAAAATATTTAGAGAAAAGCCTTACATACTGGTTTTGATTTTGCTACAAAGCCAAAGGCCCAATGAGATTTGCTGAGCAATCCCCTCTGGACTCTGAATTCGAAGCAAGGTTTTGAACAAGCTTGGGTCAGGCATTTGTTCTGAAACTACATGAACTAGCACCTTTCAGTGTTTTCAGATGAGCTTCACGTAAAGCTGGATCTTTGCAAGGTTACAATTCAAATGAAAATTCAGCGACACTAGTAGATTAGAGCCGATCCTTTCCCCTATCTGCCTTGCAAAGCTATATCACTGGGAACAATCAGTTGAGCGACTTCTAAATTCCCCTTCACACCCACCCAATTAAACTTTTATCATATGGGTTGATCCTGTGATATAAAACACAAGTGTGTCTTAATGCAATTTGAAGTTGCAGGCAGTCTTCTGGGAGAAGGGCAGATGCCTGATGTACCTTAAGCTGATGTATTGGATGCTGTTTTTTTCTGCTTTATGCCATTAGTACACTTGTTCACCATCTCCCCTACCACATTGCCATCAGGGAGATCTAAGCTTGGCAGCAGGCTGGGATCCCTGCCTCTAAGCTGAAAGAGGTTGAGCTATTTGCAGAAATAATGCTTTCCAGACGTACTAAACAGCACTCATCTTTCCAGATGGAGGGGCATTAGTGTTGCTTCCAGCCATCTCTTCACCTTCTGGTGTACTTGCCACTCCTCCCGTATGCACCACGAGCCTTATGCTTCAGATATCTCTCCTGCATGCTGAGAAACTCTGCGATCTGCCTGCACCTTGCAGCCCTGGGAGCCAGCTGGAGGAGGGATGTAGTCCATCCCATTTTAGAGGGAGACTCCGATCAGATGGGAAATGGGGGGCTCCTAAAGGAGCCAAAAATCCACAGACCCTTTTTCCCTCCCACAGACTGTGTTTCTACTTAAAGGATTCAAAAAGGAGAGGATTTGGCAGGTAGAGGGTCTGCTGAAGATAAGCACTGACGGCAGGCAAGCTGAAGGGAGAGAGAGAGAAAGTCAGTGATGAAGAGGCAACAGCCCCCTTGCTAAACTGAAGCTTTTAATGGTCCCACAAGACCTGCAGACTGTCTGGTCCAACGACTAAGGGCTAAGAGCCAAGCCTTGAACATGCAGATCTTGGATCTATGGCACACCAGGCTACATCAACCCCGACGAGGTCATCTGGATCACATGAATGCTTCAAGTCAAACAACTGAAAAAAATTTATTTTTTCTTTCTTTTTTTTTCATTTTTTTGTTCTTCATGTGAATCCCCAGTGGAAGAAATCCACCGAACAAGCATGTTGATTTTGGCAAAGGCACACACAGTCACTCTGTTCTAAAGATGAGCTGACACGTGCAGATTCACAGATTAGCCATTTCTAAAGGTTAATTAAATATTGCCATTGTTTTCCAAGCTATTAATGTATGTTATTCTATTTTTCTCTGTTAAAGAACATCTGGGTTTTGCAGTTAAAAAATATGCAACCCTCTGTCCCCCTTCCAAAAAGGTCTTAAAAAACACACACAGAGTGTCTTCTTTAAAAATATGGCATGACCATCTTCAGAGTCACATTACAAAGTTGAGAAAAAAATCTTTGAAAAAATATTAGGAAAAATGTTCTTCCATAGATCAAAACATTTGATGTGCATTCTCGTCTGCCGAGCGCGCCTCAGAACTAGCTCATACACAGTAAATGAACTGTAGAAGAGGCTCCTGGTATTAGTCAGCCCTTCGTTATTTGCTGAAGTTCCTGAAAGTGATTACATTCAGATATGTTCCTGCTCCATCCTTTGGTGCCAGTACATGTGACAGCCAGTTTTGTTTACAGTGCTGACACTGCCAGGTACATGAACTGGATCTGTACAGCTTTCCTTATCCCTGCCCGGTGTCCCTCGTCAGCAGTTTGGACTCAGCTTATGAACAGATTTGAGGTGAAAGAAAGAATGAGTAGGATTAAGAGAATGGAGGTGTAGAAACCTAACACCCTGATTTGGTAGAGGTTCCCTGACAAGGATGTACATGACTACAAAAGACTCAAGGCAGTCTTAGCCCTAGTGATCACGCTTGGCAGCAGCAGCAAAGGAAAGCTGGGCTTTACTTGCAGCTTTACTCTGCTGTTCCTGTGATACCTGAGACAAACCAGCTTCATTCCTTGCACCAAACCTCCTTCATTATATCTCCAAGCCCAGGCATTTCTCCGTCTGAAAACCCAAAGTGATAACATTTGTCTCCTCTTTGCACAGCTAATAACGATGGAATAAAATGCACAGAAAAAAAAAGGAAATTAATCCAGTATCTCCTGTGCCTCCATTTACCCCTCTGTCAAGCAGCGACAGTCACATACAGGTAACAGGCAGAGTTTTGGGTTCTTTGACCATGGAGAGGTTTACACGGCACCGGGACTACAGACAAAAGATGGGACACAACTGTCTCAGAAGGGGAAAAGGATCCTGGGGCAAGAATTAGCAGGGCTCATTGACAGAGCTTTAAACTAGATTGGAAGGGGGAAGGGGGTATAACTGGGCCTGCTAGTAATAACTCTGGGAGGTACATGCCTGCAGAGCACCACAATGGGATTCCAGCTGCTCCAGCCAGCAAGTCAAAGTCAACTTCACTGGGGGCCCAGCTTAAGTGCCTCTATGCTAATGCACGCAGCATGGGGAATAAACAAGA
>NW_010330558.1:0-8370 GCF_000700745.2 Antrostomus carolinensis
AATCCCTGACATCCTGTGATTCTGTGATTTATTAAAAAGCTCAGATAAGCAGACAAGCCTTGCAGCATGCTTGGGAAGTCAAGAAATTTGGAGCCTTGTTGAACTAAAGGAACTAGAAACTTTTAAAATCATGGACTCTTCAACAAAGACAATTTATTACCAGCATTGGTCACACTAAGCATTTATTCTGCATTTACATCAGTGTAAGGAAGAACAGGTTTGGTCACAAGATCTTCCTGTGACTTCAAAGCTTCAATTAAGCAAAGTATATCCCAAAATTAAAAGGATGTTAATAGAAAACATTTAAGCAGGTGTTGGCTGACACCAGAATACACTAAAATCCAAACAAAACACCAAGGTTTTGGATTGGCAATAGAAATGATTTGTCAGTGTAGCTCAAGAGCACAGCCCCAAAGTGTGCTCTGCTCCTCATAGAAGAATGTAAGTGAAAATGCAGCTGCACTCTGGATCAGATGATGATTTCAAATCCTCTCAGCATCTCTGAATAAGCCTTCTACCAAAGCCAATATAAATCACAAAGGTCAGTGTGCACCATTTCACCTCCAAATCCCAAACAACAGAGTTCCACAGAGGGCAGGTACATCATTAAATAAAACAGAACAAAAAATAACAAACCCCCCACCCTGGAAAGCAGGCACTAACACTGAATATCCAGACTTTCAGTGTTTGGGCTCTCCAGAGGTGACCCTCCTGTATGTTGCACCTTCAGAGGTACCAGTATCTAGATACAAGAAGTGCCTCGGATTAAAACTGGTTGAGGACAGAACCTGTTGGTGCAGGCTAGAAAAGGGCTGCCAGAACCTTGCCTGCCAGGTGCACCCCTTTTCCAACACATTTTCATCTGGGCTCAGATCCAAAATAAACCATTGAAGTCCCAAAATCCCAAACATCAAAGATGAATGAACATAAAATATCCAAAATGTTTCCTAGTTTGGCTCAAACTAGTAAATTCTGCAGAACTCCAGCAAGGATCAAATCTTGTGCAACAGGAAAAAGACACTTTAAGCAGTCTTCCCTTTCACTTCATCTGAACAAAGGCAAAACAGAAAAATCCTGAAGATTATCAAATGCTTTTTCCACATACACAAAAATCAGTCATTTTGGAACTCTATAAAGTTATGAGAAAACTAAGAAAAGCCAAAGAAGCAACTGAATTGTTTCCCAATCAAGAAAGCTAATTTAAATGCACAGCATTAAACATTTCCTTTTTTTATATTTTTATTCCTCCAAAATGTGAAAAGTAAGTTCATGCTCAGAGAACTTTTATTAGTCTCCTTGAATTGCACATGCAATTACTAAATACAGGCTTTGAGAAAAAAAAAAATACTGCCTCAAGTAGCAACAGCTTTCATCAAATCCTGTAAATGCTTTCCTGGCATACAAATGGATTGAAAATTCTGAAATTAAACTGCTTATTTTGAGTCATACATTCAGTCTGAGAAATATTTCTAGTAGAAATAAAGAGTATCTTTTCACGAGGATCTGATTGAATTCTATACTATCTATTACTAGGCAAATGAGGTGCCTTTTAATTTCCTAGTATGTTTCTTTAAGAAAAAAGGCAGGATATTACGGTTAAGGTTGGCAGAGGGCATGAGAACATATATGGAGCAAGCAGTGTAACCATTTGCATTTGGCTGTTCATTTTAACCCCATTACGGTATGAAAGTCATGCAAAGGAGGTGGAATAATATTTTGTTTAGTGAAATCAAATACCCCCCGAGCAGATATTTTCCTGTATGCAAAGCATTTGCTTTCTCCCTTCCCCCAAGAAGAACAGCCACTGTTTGCTCACATGGTGAAGGCTTTCAATGACAGTCGTCTTTCATCCCTGAAAACTGAGACAGCCACACATCGCAGTACGGAGCGCGCAGATCAAACCTCGCCCTTCTCCCATGGCATTTGGTGCAGGAAGCAAAAGCAACACTATATTCTGCTTAAAGGCAAGATCCAAAGTATTCAGATTTCACACGTTCTGCAGTGGACCCTTAACATGGATGGGAAAAGGGGCACCGGCAGAACTCCAGGCTCCCACCATTTGGCAGTTAGTTTTCCTTTGCTGCACGGACCGACGGGAGAATCACCAGCTCGGTGGTGCCGCTGGACAGCTGAACCACACCAGTGGGGATGGGGAACACTCAGCAGTGGTACCAGTGCCCCAGCAACGGGGCAAAACCAAACTAAAGCAAAGCAAACCACCTCTCCCCTTTCTTTAAAGCACTGCATGTACTTTAAGTTTGAAGAAAGTTAATGAGAAGAGCTGCGCTTCTCTGTTCTTCAGAAGAAGATATCCTAGGACCCTCAGCACTGAAAGTGTTTCCTCTAAAAGGACTCCACTCCTTCACTGCTAGATGAAGAGTGCTTGGAAACAAAGCAGCAACATTATTTTCTAGGGAAAAAAAACTGATTTGATTCTAAAAACAAGGAAAAATATCAAAGTAACTTTTAAATTTCCTTTCTATGCCTTGCAGTAGACAAACACCCTCATGAACAGGAATGAGTTCGCGTTCACTGCTTAAAGGTGCATCTTTCAGGGCAGCAATATCCCACTTGAGGGGAGGGCTTGCACTGCACATCATTACTTTCACATTGAAATCAGCTCTATTTTACCCAGAAATCCCAAGAAAAGCTTAGAGAGTGATTCCACTGAGGCTGAAATTAAGACAGATAAACCTTTTTGGAACAGCTAGATAATTCACTTCTTACCTTTAAATAAAACTGATAGGCTGAATAGCTTCAGATGCCTGTGTGACTTAATATGCTCCAGTTCAGAGAAACAACTTAGAACCCAGGAATACTGTAGTACAAATACAGCTCTAGTGCTGTCAACATTATTTTTAACAAAAAACATTGATTATTAGAAAAAATATATTTGTAAGGAGAGGATGCAATGAATCCAGCCCGTTACCTCTGACACAGCAGTACTTCCCATTCCCAGTCCAGCATAGCAGGCATTCTTTCAGACAGGAAATATTCTAGCTGACTGAAAGCAATAGCCCACTAAATTTCCTAAAAGATGCATTACATGTATTCTTTAAAGGACTCTGGCAGAAAATCTGCCAGGCTCTGTTGCTCAGATTGACTATTTTAATCAGCATTACTGAATGACTGAGCCCCAAGGATCACTTGTAGGATCTTTAAGACAGCAAAGCAAGCAGACATCAAAAACTAGTATTTCCTTCCTGCACCTCAGTTATCTTCATTGTAATCACCAACCATCTCTGGTGTCAGTAATTCACAGTAAAAGTGCAGTAACAAATAGCAGGATAATATCAGGCCTTGATACCTGATGAAATGAAAGCTAAATTAGCACCATAATCCTTCAAGAACATAAGTGCCTTCTCAAGAAGCCTGACACTAGCTTATACAGGCAAAGGGAGGGGGGAAAAAAGTGTACAAAATTAGCTTCAATGGGATAATGCAACAAAAGCAAAAGAAAGTTGAGCCTCTGTATCACCATGTATCTATCCTTTGTAATATTTCAAATTAATTTCAAGTTCTTCTGACAGATTTGTACATAGACACCTCTCAGCGAATTACATCAAATATATACACACTTAATCCCCTCCTTGCAACCTTGAGACAGAATTCTTCCCCTTAGGCCTTTTCAGTTATTACAATTAGTCCATGTGAAGTTACCCTTGATAATCTTAGGAGATAATAACTGGCAAGGGGAAGAGTGTAACAGAACATCCCAACAATTACAGGGTTTGGGTTGGGGATTTTTGTAGAGCTGATAAAAAAAAGAAATAATACGTGGTGTACAAACCTGTGCAGAACCCCAGAGGCTGTAGATTCCCCGAATGAAAGGCAGCCCTAGCACTGCTCTCCCTGCTGTGACCCTTGCTGGATGGGTGTCCGTGATGCCTGAGGCAAGAGCTTCCCTCATTTACTGACAGGAAGAACCATTCCAGCCAAGACATTTGCACTGCATTCAGTCAAAACCTCCGTGAAAAAGGGGACTGCTCTTAGAGCTACCCATGGATTTTTAAAGCTGGATGGGACCATTATACCAGAGGTAGCCTGGGATAAACATAATGCAGGCCAAAAAATTCACCCAGTGCTTAAGAGCTCCAAACCCAGAGTCTTCAGACTGGCCTGGAATGAGAGAACCAAAGAGGCTCCAATGAATGACAACAGAGCAACCTTAGATGTTCAGGTTCCCAAAATTCTTGTAAAGGTCCCACACTTATAGGAGCTGCTTCCACCTGTGGCACTCACCAAGAAATTATATTAGCCAACCAGGAGCCTTGTGACAAGAAAAAGCAGTGGGGTTCCAGGTATTCTCTCCTTCTTTATTGAAGAAATTCACTGAAAATTAACTTTACCTTTTTCCCCTTCCCCAGTACCAATTATCAGCTTTTTAAATTTTCAAGACAGATGAAATAACTTCCCCAGAACCATTAGGACCTTCACACATACATAGATTTTGAAAATAGAGAGAGATTAAGCGTGACCACTGACAAATCTGGCTCCTCATTTAAACCAGTTCAGGAGAAAGGAATGGGACAGTTAGCTTAATTAGCTCAAGGTAATCTGTCTCACACCCTCCAATAGCACAATCAACAAAATAAACCAAAAGCAAATCAGTCTTTCACATTCCCTGTAGATTTTCGGACTGAAATGAAAAGGGTTGATCACAGAGCTCCTCATATTTAGACCATATTTGATGCTATGAAAAGTAGGAGACTAAAGATCTGAAGAGGAGTTCATATGGGACATCAAATTTCTGCACATAAAATATCCTCAAGTTTTGTGAACCTTTTACTACCACTCAGGGTTCACTAGACAGCCAGTCAGAAATACTCATTAGGATTTAAAAGACGACTGTGTGTTAAAAAAAAAAAGTATAAATCACAAAACCAGAATTCAAGAACATAAATCACATCCTACAGACTCTCAAAGGAAAGGCAAATCAGATATAATCACCCCCTATATAACGGAGGAAAATCAGGAGAACATCTTTGGATCCCTGATGAGTTAGAATTTTGCTAATCACTAGGGTTCCTCTATAGTGAGGAGATGCCTTTACAGCTCCTTCCCTCGCCTGGGCCTCTCTTTTGGAGAATTTACACAGCAGTAGGGGCTAAAAGAAGAAAAAACCCTTCAAAAGTTCTTTTGAGCTGGGCATCTGAAGGGCTTCCTAAAGCTCTTTGCTGTACTAAAAATCTGCTTTATAGACATGTAATATACTACTGCTCTTAATGCCGTGAAGAACATGTGTTTTTCAACACATACCAACATATTGTACACAGGAAAAATAAAGTGAGATAATGACAACATCCAACTTCTGGCCCAGCAGTGGAATGACCCATAACTTAGAGGAAACCAAGTCTAGAGCTATGATGGGTCTCCACTCACCCTGCTGGGGAAGGCACTGGGCTCCCTGCTGCTCGCACTAGAATGCGTTGTTACCCCACACCAGGTTTTAATTACTCATCTCTTACTTAACTTCACATTTACTTATTTAAAAGGATACAATTGTATCCTTTTAAATAAGTAATCCTTTATTTAACAATAAATCTCATGGACAGTGTTAATTAAAAGCTAAATCTTGCCCTGAGCTGGACTTCCAAAGTCTATGAGAATGTTCACAGCCCATTTATTTATTCCAGCATTGTGTCAGTTATTAAATTACAGTAAATTAAAAACACAGTGACAGACCAATAGCTAAAATAAGTGAAGCTCGTTGCATCTCACTTACAAAGGTTGCCAGACTTGGGCTCTGACAGACTGCCAAGAAAAAGTGAATTTAAAAGTAAGGGGCCCTGTGTTCAAAAGCATCCTATCGTGAACATGAAGTGTTTCAACCTCCGAGATGCCAGCAGCCCGGCGTTCCCAACTTAATCACAACTGCTCCATGCAATAGTGGGCAAAACAACCAGCTCTCAAACCACAGCTCCAGACTGTTCTGAGCTGTAAAAACCATCAGCAACGCTACTAAGTTGCCCCATTGATTAGGAAATCAACGAAGAGGCTCAAGCTTCATGAAGGGGGCCAGCTTTGCACCAGCCAGAGTTTGTGGGAGGACTTCTGACATCCTGCTAATTAGAGGAAACGCAAATCTCCCACCCAGCAGTAGCAAAATGCACCAAATGCCCAGACAGGGCCCCAACAAAGGAAGAACCCACTTGGAATTTCAGATTTAATCGTTGGCTGATAGTTGCTTCTAAACTACCACATTGGCACTTCTAATTGCTGGTTTCCCCCTTGCTGCCAGCTTCTCAGCTGTGGGACGTTACCAGCCCTCCAGGGCTACTCAGCTCTCAGGGGAGCTCTGTGCTTCTACTCTTCATAAAAAAAGCAAAAGGTGCACAAATTAAAACTGGGACCCTTTTTTTTTTTCATTTGGAGAAGAGCTTTAAACATAGGAAGAGAAAATTATTCAAGACATTAGAATAGTAAGTCAGTGGTCAGAAGCAAAGGTCCACCTAGTGCTACTCAGTCACCTTTTGAAAGCATTTAATGACATAAACCTATCAACCCTGACACCCAACTGGGAATTAAATGATCTCTTGTCATTCTGGGTGTAACACATTGAAAGCAGAGCTCAACATGGTGCTCTCTACACCCACCTTCTTCTGGGGAAAAAAAAGATAAAAAATAATTTTAAAAAAAAAAAAAGATATGTCTCCATCATGCTACAAATTTTCACTAAATTCACAGAAAGATAATGTACTTTAAAAAGAAAAAAAAAATTCAAAACGTATGGAATGAATAATTAACATATAAAATGAAATTAAAAACTAAAACATACATAATGCTTCTTACTTATACAGCACATCAAATATTTCATAGTAAACAAAACAATTACAAAGATACTTCCTTTTATTTGGAGCCAAGTTAATTTTGGAGAAGAGATGTTCAACCGTGATAACTGACCTCTTACAGGAAAAACTGGGAGAGGCAAAAGCTGTTGTAAATACAGTGTAGACTCCACAGCACTCAAGAAAAGGTGTCACAGATGAGAGTGATATTCATGGAATAGTAAAGATGATACCTCTCCATGAAGAGAAACATGAGGTAACAGGGATTTTGCAAAGAGGACTTCACTTGATCAAAACCAGATCTAGTCTTAGTTCTAACACCGATTGATTTTTTTTATTATTATTATTATTATTTTTTGGTCATTTGGCCAAGCTTCTGGCTTGTAGAGACTGCTTGGTCTGCACAATCATACTTGAGTACTGAATTACTGAACTGAATTCAACAGAAAGAAAAAAACCAACCCTCTCCAAGTTCTATATTCCACAAATGTTCACAGATATGGATGCTGAGGTGGTGAGACAGGCTTGTACATTTTATTTGGTTGCTGCTACAAACACAATGACAGCATTAGGACACACCATTTCCCCTCCTCCAACCAAGTCCAAAAGGTGACTTGACTCCCGCTTTGTAGCTCAGAGCAGTCATGAGCACAGGCACAGATAATTTTTTCTACGAGCAGGCTGAAAACTTAAAAGCTTCATCAAATAAAAGAATTATCTGAAAACATTCAAACCCCTTTCAATTTGTAGTGAGAGGAGGACAGGAATATACTGGCCTGACCTCACTGGGTGTACTGAGTCTGGACAAACCCCTCCTAGTTTTTCCCAGGTGTCTGACTATCTCAAGGACTCCAACAATTAGCAGTTCCATAACATATTTGCAACAGAATCTCTCGGGCAAGGTGTTTTACATCATCCTCACAAACCCACTGCATACTGTGGTGTAACAAAAGCTGGTACCAAGTTTAAGGATGAATAAAGAGAAGCACTCACCACAACCAACAGACTCTCCTAGAAGAACATCCAGGCTCCTGTGCCCTTACTGCATGTGCTTCAAAGTTTTTAGGATGTCCATCAGCCCAGCTCTGTCACCGTTCTCTGCAATTCATTCTACCACCCTGGCATTTTTTTGTTACCCAAGAACCCTTATACATACGTCACCACTTTTACATCCCTGCTTTTAAACCAAAGCCTTCAGGAAGGACAATCCTACCTTCAGACACTCACATTCTGATCAAAATCAGACAAAAGCTCTCTGGAAAACAGAGGAAAAGTCCCTTTAGTTGAAAATACTTCAACATAGCAAGTATTGTCATAACTTTAATATTAAAGGGAATGCTTAGACTAAAACAAAACAAAATAGTGACCTGCAGCCTCTGCCCAGCACAAATTAATCTATGTACTACTACAAACGTTACCTTAATTTTTCAAATAATGGTAGTTACACAGTTGTAACAATGTAAGGAAACAAGGAAAGGTGCTGGTGTTATTATTTGGACTTATTAGGGTCCACTCTTGCTCTCAGGTCTAAGCCCACACTCTGCACTCAAAAGCTCCTCAGCTGAGCTCATGAAAGAAAGCA
>NW_010330558.1:8397-15007 GCF_000700745.2 Antrostomus carolinensis
CGTGGTTCGGAGACTGAAGTACAAAGACAGGTTCTTTACAACGTGGTATCAGCCCAACAAGAAGAGATGAAGTACCAGACATGATTTAAACAGGGCTCTAGTAAAATTTCTCCCTCATTGCATCTTCTCGAGCAGCTTCATTTCTCCTGACCAGGCTCCTGAAGCCTTTGGGCTGACCAGGGCCCTACGCCCTTTCTGATGAGATTCTGAGAAGCACTTGGCTCTCCCAGGTGAAGGTGATACAAGCTACAGGTCCTTGTGAGTTTTGAAAAGAAGGCCACACAGATCACAAACCCCCTCTGTCTCCAACACAGGTTCTCAGCACTGAAGCTCAGTTTATACAGAACATTATGTTCTGTATTGACCAGGTGTAACGTGGACACTCTCAGGCAGCACAACTTCCAACATCAACCCTTTAAAACATGGCTTAGCACCTCTGAGAGCGACTGTGCCTTCTGTCACCTTCTTCAGAGAAGAAAATACCTATCTCTCAAGAGGAATTCTCGTGCTGTGAACCTGGAAGCATGTATCCTTCCAAAGATAATCTCAAGTTCTAAGAGTAAGAAAAGCACACTCTCATATATTTCCAGTCTCTGGAGGGAATATGCGATGAGGTTATAAAGTTGCCGAACATTTTTCCTTGCTTATCTCTGATCTTTCAATTTCCCATGGCCTGCTGCTGTGCTCTGACACAGAGCTTCCCCACCCCGTCTCTTTCCCAGATCCGCGTGGAGCAGATGTTCAGACCTCTGCTACAGACACAGAGCAGAGCATCTGGGAACGGGACAGGAGCGCGCACAACTGACACCGCTTGGAGGAAAGGAGCACAAGGTCACAGGAAGCCATCCTGAAGTATCAGTTTCAACATATGACCTGACCAGTTCAAAAAAAAAAAAACCACCCAAAAACTTTTAATAAAATGCAGGCTTCCATCAGGGCCTCCACTGTTTTCTCAAGAACTCATTTAAGTTATGAAACTTTAGCATTACATATTGGGATGGCTAAGTCTTAACATAAACCTAGTCCCAAATATCTGTTGCTGAGTGAAAGCATGTCTTTGTACAACACACCACAGAACAGGGCATCAGCAGCACTTATAAAAAACATGCAACATCTGCACAAAGTTACCAGCACTTCTGCTCAAACTCTTGAGGAGGAACATGTCTTGCCTCTACATACGGTGACTTGCCTAAATTATCAGTTTTTTTTAAAAAAATTTCCCTGACACCAAGGCCAGACAGATCTCCTGAGGAGCAAGGCCAAGACAGATCTCCTTTCCCTTCACCATTCCCAAAGCACCATGACTGTGCTCAGGCTCCCTGCCTCCCACGGGACAAGAGAAAAGCCAGGGTGGGTTAAGCCAGCCCTGGACCAGCTACTACAGAACTGACATGTCATTGTCCTGATCCAATCGACAGGGACACGCTGCTCAGATCCCACCAGTGTAACTCCTGCAAGAGAGAATTATCTGCTGTCCTGCAGTCTCCTGGAAAGGTGCTCTGGAGCACCTCGCTGATCAAACACACCCAGAGCCTCCACGCAGCTCTCTGAAGGGAGTTTGTTAAAAGAAGATATCAAGTACAATTACTCCATGGAACTCAGTAGAAGCTACAAAGCAGATCTGACCTCGGCTTTCTTCTCCTTTAGAGCCTATTTCATGCCTTTGGCATGAACACCAGCTAATGACTTGTTGAAATACCTCAGAAAACACCTAGCATCGCACACAGCACTGCTGAAACCCAGCACTGGCCCCAGAGTTAATTTACACCCGCCAGCTCCTCCTCAACAGGAGTGATGTGTCCTTCTGTTCCTGCTGGTGACCATTCTGCACTATTTCAGGAATCACATCTAACAAACCAACCTCTAAATTTGTGTCTGTCCCAGCAATATGCACCAAGGCATTCTTTCCACAAGTCACTAGCCATTTCTTTTCATATACTGCTCTACAGATTTATTTGGAAACAGTGGCACTCCGATGTCTCCACTTCAGGAGGAGATCCTGGAAAGCAATCTTCCTCACTACGGGATGCTGGCATGGAAGTTATGCTGAGGAGCCTGCGTTATTGCTTTCCCTCACTAAAGGGTTCCTTTCTAAAGCTACTTCGGTTTCCCAAGCTGTCTGACTTTGGCAGAGCACCATTTTCAATATCACGTTGCACTAGATTCCAAATATACACAAGTTATTTTATTTTAGATTATATTCCCAAAACGACCTAAAAGAACTTTACTAAAATAATGGAAATATTTAGAACTTTATTATTAGATAACACACTAGTGGTATCTACTTAAGCTGAAATTATTCCATTTTTTCCACCTTAGCAAACTTCCTAGCTTTTCTATACATCCTGTCATTTCAGCTCAATTGATGACATTAAACATGACCAAGCCTCTCACATGCCACACTCCTGGCAAGGGGAGGCACTGACTCTGCTTGTAAACAGACTGAAAAAAAATTGTCACTTCTTCTGCAGTGCCTCACCAAATGAAATTTTACACCAAATGTAAAGTTTCAGGAATTTCAGAGCACTCTTCATTCATCATCAAGAATGTAAAACTGCAGTCACCAAACCTACAGAAGCATCCTTCAGCTATTTTGTTAGTATTTCCAAAGAATCATAAACAATTGCTCTCATTTAATTTCACCATTGTTTCATTCAGAAATAAGCTGATTTATTGACTTTCAATATCTCCATGATTAGAATGGAAAAGAAACTAGGATGGAAGAAACCCTAGAAAGTCACTTTACTATTCAACTGCTGCTCCAGCCCAAATCAACCCAAAATTTCTTTAAGCTCTGCTTTAAGGAGTTGGTATTGCCTAACGAGATTTGAGTTTCCCTCTGCTTTGAGGCACAAGAGAATATTACAAGACAACAGCCCCAGTTGGCTAGTTTTTAAAAGCAGAAACTTGAATCAAAGATAGCATCCTAACAAAATACCTTCATTTGGTAATCATTTAAGTGTTTCAATGCACAGGAGTCAGTGCCAAGATGTAAACTGGGTTATTGCTGTCACAGCCCTACCTACGGGAGGGAGGCTGGGTGTGAGATTTCCCAGCCCTGCCACACGCTGCCTCGTTTCTTTTTGTTCAGGGAGCAACTTCACCAGTGAACACCAGCATATGTAACCTGGGTACCTACAGCAGGATGAAAGCATCACACTGAAACAGTAGATAAAACACATGATTTCACAAAAATAACTGCAGCTCACAGTCTACCAGGTTACCAAAAACTGCTCTTTAAGAGAAAAAAAAAATCAAAAACATTTACAATTGTGTGAACATAAAATTTGGAATTAACACAACTGAGATTTTTGCCAGGGCTTTGCCAGGGAGAAGAAAAGTTTTACACTTTTTTTTTTTTTGTTTTTTATTAGTTAACTTTCTAGATATTTCTGGCTTTCAAGACAATCACTATGTGGAAAGCAGCTGCATTTAGTTAAGAGACTTTTTTTTGAAGAGTTTTCAACTCTGAGGTGCTCTTTTGAGTCCCAGAAGACTGCTGCATTTCTACATATGTTTCCAAAGAGCAGTATCTAGTGTCACACCTCAGGGAAGCTTTTTTTTCCCCTCTCTCTCTCTTTGCCTAGATTTAGGTATTTGTATTTAAAATCCATACATAAGCTTTAAAACACTCCCTTGCCCAATCTCATTTGAAATGCTTCAACTTAGAAGATCCTGTGTGTACTTCAGTAGATGTTAATTACAGAAACAAAGAAACGATGTCCTGAAGAGAATTTGCTGATACTTCAAGCAACTTTTGTCAGGAAATAGGAGACTACAACCATGGTAAGTCAAACAGTGACATCTATTCTCATCCTCTTATAGGCTTATGGCAACAAAAGCATTTTGTTTGTTTGTAAACTCATGGGTGGGTACTGGCTGAAACAGCAGCCTGTTCACCTATGGACAAGACAATTAACCATCGGGGTACTGCAGGGACTAATTAAGAGCTGTGGAACTTTATCTCACAAGGGGCAACTTTCAAGGAAATCAGCTATAATCTAAAACAATCTAGAGACCTGTGGTTTTGCTATATGCTTTTAAAATGCTTATATACTATTCATGCTTCTTCCATTGTGACTCCTCACAAAGTTACATGATAGGGAATAATAATAAAGCTGAAGTGGTAATATCCATAGTCAGATACTGCAAAGAATGAAAAAAAAATATCAAAGTTGGAGAGTTCCTGTTACTTACATTCACATTAACTTAGTGATTTTATTCAGGATACTTGGGCCAGCCCACGAGCAACCCTTGGGAAGAGCACTCATTAAAGACAGCATGACTGCAGAAAGGAAAATGCGCTTTCTGCTTTGTTTTGCTCTCTACAAGGAAAGGTCGTTGACAAAAAGGAAACAGCAGGAGACAGGGGGAAAAAAAAAGTGAAGAAGAAAAGGCAAAAAAAGAGCTTTTGGAAGGCAACACAGCAAAACAGTTTTGGTCACTTGACAATATCTCAACTAAATGGACAACTTGGTAATAATCCCCCCACAAAAGAGATGTGACAATAGCTGTGCAGGTTCCTGGCCTCCAAGCAGATACGCATCGGACTGGTCCTACTGAGCTGCATCAGCCTCCTCGTATCAGGCCGTGTGTGCACATCTGTGTACACTTACTGGATCACAGCGTCAAACTGGGAAGTCTCTGGAGTGGGCAGTCATGTCTTCACAGATGTTTGGACCAAGAGGAGCACAATGAGGCTCTGATCCTGCTGGACCTCAGGGAGCTAACAGCCCAAACTACTCTTCAATATTCTCACTGTGTTAAGACTGCCAGATCTTGGACTCCCAGCCCATCTTTCCTGGTAGGAGAAGTTAGGCTACTACCAGAGATGGACTTTCATTGCAGTCCTTATTTGACATGCCTGGAAATAAAAAAAGTCTTTTACTTATTTAGTGGTCCATATTTTTTAAAAATGTGAAGGTAAAAGGGTAGGGATTGAATAGTTTTGTATGGCTGGCTGGGTTTCTGATGGAGCAAAATCTATTCACCCAGCCACTATAGTTAACTTAAAGAAATTTGTAAAACACTTTATAATGGGTTTTGTGTTTGTTTTTTAGTTATAGTTAGTGTGAGATGTTCAGTTTCCCTTCCTCTTCTACAAAACCTAGATTTTAAGCAAGTTTAGGAGAAAATATAGTATGTGGTTGTAACATGTGATAGATGTCTATATAAAAAAAAAATAATAAATCACTTGATCTGCTCATGAGTCAACATTGTAAGTTTTTGCCAAAGATATTAGTTAAAAATACAATAAATACTTCACTGTGAAAAATAATTGTGCATAATGACTATATTAATAGACATACATAAAGATGAATGATTATAATAAAAAATACTTCCCAGCAGAATTCACAGTAAATAAAAAATGGCCAGTTTTGGACCCCATGTGATCAGTTCCTTTATGTTAGGAGGTTGGTTTTTTTCCCCCTCCAGGCTCTTAGAATCTCACAAAATTTCCTATTATAAGCCTAAAGTTTTGAAACCAACTGAAAAAAAAAAAAGGAAAAAAGATGGCCTGTCTTTTCTTCCTCCCTTTTAAAAATACAGCTATTTGTTAAACACATACAGCATTCCCTGGAGACACTAGAACACAACATTTGAAAATATTCCCGCTGAGATGTCATGGAGAATTCCTACCCTAAGCTAGAATATCATCCAGCCACTGAATCTGCACCAGGAGACTCCCGTACCCAACAGAGTCACACGGTGATATCTGGAAGTCATTCAAGCAGATATCTGCCCAACACACAGTCCCAGGGAACAACGGCATCATTAGGGACACGCTGAAACACAGACAGAAATTCAGGCACAGGCATGTGACAGAGCGTTGTGTCTGTTCCCTACCACTGACTTTTTAAAGGCACTTATCCTACAGTATCTGCAATTTGGCTTAAGAGTTTTTAATAACCACAGCTTTTTCACTTCTGAACTAATAAGTATTTAAACTCATCAGCTTTATCTCTTTATTTCCCCCCCCCTCTTCTTTAAAAACTAAGTATGGCCATATTATCAACCAGGACTTTTCAGAAGTGGCTTGTGATTTAAGTACCCACCATAAAAAACCTTCAAGGAGACAAGAGTTCATGAACATCCACCTCTCACTGAAATTCTCATGCAAGAGTCCAAAAGCACTGCTCACTTTTTACTGACTTGGCCTCAGAAATCAGTGCTTCTTGCCCAATTCCATCTAGGTCCCTTTATGCATGTGCTACACTTTAAATTTAAATCATTGGCAAAAGGCTGAAATAAAAACCCTAATAAAAACAGAAGGATCGCAAAATAAATATTACTCGTTAAAAGGGAAATCAAAGAGGCTTTCTTCAGGGTTACTGTTAAAAAATAAAATAATTAAAAAATAAAAAAGAACTTTCTTGGAAGAGTACAAGGACGATGAGATGGCAAAACAGCCCCCAAAGCTGGAGCTAAAGGACAAGTCACCATCGAGAACATCACCTCGGGAACCATAAATCACGTATCAAAAGCGGGATTGCCCGGGCATGGTTACACTTAGCTAATAACTCGGCCAAACACTTGGAAGGGCTTTTTACGAAGCAATTAAACACAGACCGAGTATAAAACTCGGAGTTCGTTAACGGGAAGGGGCGGG
>NW_010330559.1:0-2522 GCF_000700745.2 Antrostomus carolinensis
TTTCTTTTTTTTTTTTTTTTAAAATTAGGATTGTGACTATGAAGTATCCTGATGCAGGGTAATGTTGCTAGTTGTTTCCATCACGTCGAGGCAATCCCTACCTAGCTGCACTAAACCGCATCTTGCCGCTGACCCCGAGGGAAAATGGGTGGTTACAAACAATTTCTTCCTCCATGAGCTGTAGATCAAGGACCTTTGACAACGAAGAGGTTTGAGATGTCTTATTTTCAGACACGCGAGTATCCTAAAGAATGTGGAGTCCTGGGAGCAGAAAGTGCTGCTAAGCCTGGCAAAGCCCGAGTTTAGCGTTCAAGCACGGAAAGACACATTAAAAGCAGTTTAAGAAGTTTGGAAAGAACGTGACAAATACTGAATTTGTCTCATCTTTTGGTGTTGCTGGTAGATTAGTGCAGGAGCCGGCATGGCTTGCATCAGAGGACGTCCTGCTCTCTGCTTTCACTAACACCTACCGTCCAAAAAGATTTACCGATAGTCCCATTAAAAAAAAAAAAAAAAAAAAGAAGTCTGTCTGAGTAAAAGTCTGTCTGAGTCGATAAGGAATGCATATCCTTTTTTTTCTTTCTCTATTGAAACAGGATGCTTATTGGCAATCCAAAAGAGTAAGGAAGGGCTGGACTGTGATTTTTGAGAGTTTGGTCATATTTACTAGTTGACATTTGGAACATACTTTCCTACAAAGTTCTAACACAAATGTAACTGCACACTTTTCAGACTAGTCTAAACTCCAAAGGCTGTAGTTTAATTAAACTTCGGTAAGCCTGGTAATGCTGCTTCAGTTATGTTCAAGTTAAGAGGCACCATGATAACTTACTCTGAACTTCAAATGTGTATTAATAAGCATCTGTCGTTTTTTGTTTATCCGGTGGGCTTTGCAGAAGGAAGGCATTATATAATCTTTCTATTTATAATAGAGGAGCATCTTAACTCACTGTATTTGGAGGCGGTAAAAAGCTCAAGTTGGCACTGAATGAATGGAGTGAGCTAAGGTAATGCAAATGGTTGAAGTAGTAGTGCAAAAACACACCACGTTATATGTTTGCATTTGCAAAATATAGTCTTAAATTTTGTGTTAGAGGACTGTAAACAAAAAAGACGAAAACCCTGTGTAAAGCCCTGACTCCACAAGATTTTGCTTTTAGTTTATCAGAAATGCTATTTTGTATACTATGAAAGAACAATTACAGCACGTGGCGTAAATTCGGGGTTAAGATTATTCATGTTTTTCTAGCTATATATGTTTTGTAACAAATAATTTTGTGCAATTCACATTTTCACACTTCGACTGCTTTCTTATAAGGACTAGAACCTTTGTAGGATATTTTATTTGAAAGACAAGGTCATGACGATTCCGGTTCTACCTATATCGTCTGGGCACTTACCTGCACAGAACTCTATCTGGAGAGGTCTCTGTGACTCCTACCTTTTAAAATGAAATCCCACCACTTCTGCACTGCCCCCAAAGTCAGTGCAGATTATTAGTTTCCATCCCATTGGTTTAATTTTGGTATCTTCAAAAGAACTTTTCCAAACGTGTATTTAAAAGTAGTTACTTAGTAATGTTACATCTTTCCTAGGGATGAAGACAAGTTATTTCCCTTATGAAATACCTGTTTTGTTTTCTGTATGCTCAATATTATGAATTACACATTGGCTGTTCACTTAAAAATGCTTGAAACATTTGTGGTTTTCCATTACACTTGCTGCACAACGGTGCTTTGCGGTGCTGGCGATTTGTGCGTGCGTGTGCGTGTGCGTGTGCGTGTGTGTGTGTGCGCGTGCAGTATCTGCTGTAATTCTCAAATGCTGATCTCAGCACTGCCGGGTCACTTTAAATACCCAGGTACCTTGCCTCTCAGGTGGAGCCCAGCAAAGTACAAGTGCAATGGAAAACACAGGGGTAAAACACTCGTATGTGAGATAAAACTGCGGGGCGGACCATAGAAACGCCCCTGGCAATGCTGGTCCGTAACGCCTGCAGTGAGGTCTCTGTGATTCGGAGGTATTCCCAGTCAGTGCGGGTCAAGGGAATATCGGGCTTTTCCTTGGGAGCGTTTAAGATAACATAGTCGCTCATCTTTCATCACAGAGCCGGAGATGTGGCAGATAAATTGAAGTTTGGAAAAATCAAAGAACTGCAGCGGGTAGCCAGCTAAACGTTCAAAGCTGCTCATCTATCGAACTTCCCCGAGAGTTTCGCATCTCGTGTGTGAAACGCCTTTGAGTTTAAAAGGAAAGGATAAAGGAATTAAAAAGGGATAGATAGATAGAGAGGTAACATCTCAGCGTGTGAAAAGTTACAGCTACTACTTTGAGGCGAGAGGATACTGAGGTCTCAGTGAGAAAAATAAGCAGAAGCGCCTTTGTACGCGAGGGAGAAATGGCTTTAAGAGTAGATGTTTAAGCTGTAATCAGGTCGCTCCGTGCCGGCTTCCGCCTAACTCCGAAAGTTGCCGGGGTGCGAGGGGCGGGCTGCCGGGCCGGGGAGCGCCGCCGACACCCCT
>NW_010330560.1:0-6937 GCF_000700745.2 Antrostomus carolinensis
TTCTATGATTCTATGATTATGTCTCAGATTTTTATGTGGGATTTATGAAGAAAGACTCCGATGTACTTGTGAATGTTTGGTATAAATGTAATTTAAATATAAATGGTTTATATTAC
This sequence comes from Antrostomus carolinensis, assembly GCF_000700745.2. Lineage (NCBI taxonomy): Eukaryota > Metazoa > Chordata > Aves > Caprimulgiformes > Caprimulgidae > Antrostomus > Antrostomus carolinensis. The sequence goes on from NW_010330560.1 coordinate 117, forward strand.
ACACACTAGTTTTCCTGTCACAATGCTCCTGGCTTCACTTTTTTCCCCCCAGCAACTGACTCAACAGATAATAGCAGAGATATTTGTAATAAATTATAATTTCTTCCTTCACAAAAAAAACCCCAAAAAACAGGTATTTTCTTACTTTGCAAAATATTAGGTTAAAATGCTTGTAATTAAAGAAATAAATCAGTGGTAAAGTGTGACAAAGTATATCCTTGTTTTCTTACATATTCTAAAACCCGATTTCTTAAATTTATACAGTCAGAAATAAATATATATGAATATTATGAATATGTAATTGAAAATAATGCAAGGAAAGGGGGAAAAGAAAAAAAGAGCATAATTTCAATCTGTGTAATGACATTCCTATCCCTTTACTTGCTTCATTTAGTCTTCAAGGAAAAGCTTCCAGGTTTGCTATCTTTTTAACTTCAGGCTACCTACTTGATTGTGGTGCAGAGTGAATAGCATTAAACAGCATGGGTAACTGCACCCTGCAGAACGGATAAAATTTAAAGCCTGTAGGAAAATACATCTCAGCAATGATTACAGCAAGTTTAATCCATTTTGGTACAGGCAGCACACCATCACCTTTCTATTTAATTTGCAAGATCTCAATTTAGCCATTGCAGAAATTCAAATCCAAGCATTAAAAGTGACAAGCTCTGAAAGTAAGACCTAAGCAGAAGGAATATAAATACTAAGAAAAGTATTTTGATTTTTTAATACATTAATGTCTTTTCAGTCAGGCTTACAAAATGTATTCCATCCAGTTTCAAGTACTGCAGTGATTAGCTTGATTAGCTGGAGACAACTAAGGAAAGGTATTATCCTCTTTATAAAATATGCTTATAACTATGTTTAAACTATTTTTTGTTTTTCTTTTCTTTTTTTTTTTTTTTTCAGAAGTGCCCAGAATTGGCCTTGGTTTACTTTAACTCAAGTCAATTGGAGTTCAGTGCCATGAATGTAATCTTTTTGGGTCCCCAGTGTTCCTAACAGTAATCAGGGATTACTGGAGACTCAGGAGAGGGTTGATGCTATGTCTGTTTCACCAAGGTGCGGATATTTTCTTCTTGTGATAGGACATAGCTCCTCTAAGATGCATCTGCTTGGTGAATTGATGTGTTGCAACTAGTGGATGGCAAGCACTAATAAGCATAGTAATTTTCTTGGTTGAGGTAATTGAGCTAAATGAAGTGCATTACTCACTAAGAACATGCTACCAACAGGAGTTCTCTTTATTAACCTGGCTATGCACCCTGTAGCAAATTGCCTCTTAATCTTTGTTTGCTTTGTTATCTTTTTTTTTTTGCTATTAGCCAAATTAGAGAAGGAAAAAAATCTCCTCTATGGGCCTGAGAAGGACTGGTATAGCCTACTAAGTAATAGCATGTGGCTATGAAAAAAGCACAAAACTCAGTCTTCCTGAACCACCTGTGCGCATAGGGCAGCTTGCAACATTAGAGCTCCCTTTTTTTGAAAATGTTGAAAGCTGGGTTTCTGCATTTGCAAAAGCAGAATCAGAAGAGTACATTTACTAGGTGGAAACGGTAAATGTATTTTGTGTAATTTTTATATTTTGTTAAAATTTGTTTAATGCATTTTGTATGAACATGTTTTGTTCATAATAACTAGATTATGAAGGTGGCGTATCAGATATAATTTTTTGTTCCTCTCTAAACATAAACCAGAATATGTAAGATCTTGAGGTGAAATCTAAAAGCATCTAAAGTCCCAGTTATCCACTATAGTTTTTTTCTTTATGTACTGTTGGATATGCGGCCTGCAAATATGGATTGTCATTTCTCACAGCATTTTTCAGAGTAGGGTTCGTGATCCTTGACTGGTGTTTCTGAGTACTGCCTGGGTATAAATAGTACATTGTAATCGCCTTGGTAATCTGGGGAGATGTAACACTCTTACAACTTTAGCCAGGCTTAAAGGCTTTTAAAAGGCATAGAGGAGAGAGGAGGTCATAGAAGCTCTTTGTATCCCTCCATTTTCTCTGATCTATGCTCTCAGATGCTTTGTTTACCATTCTTTCATACTCTGCTTTTTCTAGGACTTACTGCAACTTCTTTGTCTCGTCCTCTGACGCCAGGCATCCACTATTACTTGTTCCTTAGGCATCTGTCTCCGATCTATCTTACATGCCAAAACTCTTTATACAGTCCTCCTTTTCATCAGCTACTACATGCCACAGGCTCTCTGTTGGTTCCCAGCCTTCAGTACAAGGCCACATAAAGGTCTCACATTTGCCTCATAGACTCGGGATAGGTTGGTTTAGAAGGGGTTTTTAAAGGTCATCTGGTCCAACCACCCTGCCATAAGCAGGTACATCTTCGACTACATCAGGTAGCTAAGAACGCCATCCAGCCTGACCTTGATTGTTTCCAGGAATAACGTGGGATGACATCTCTCCTATGTCATTTCTATGACCATCTAAATCATGACTTTTTAGGATTGTTTTCTTTTTTTTTCTTTTTTTTTGTTAGATTTTGGGTCCCAAAGTACTCTCACAAAGCATGTTGTCATTTTCTCATGTGTATAAAAGACTATATTCCTCTGTTTGCAGAGCAAGGTCATCTTCAGACCTTTGCATTTGCTGGCATCTGTAGTGCTTGTCCCACAGCTACCCCTCCCACTGGGTGGCAGGTGCAGCTGTGCCACTGAACCTGACCTACCCCGGCAGACTGACATCCCACTTGGCCTCAGCCCAGCCCTGCCCAGCCATACTGGGGCTGTATCTCACCCCAGTTCCCCTCACCAGGGACTGACTGGTTGACTGCCTTCCCAGCTTGACCCTGGACCTGCCTTATCACCAAAGTCTTGGCTGGTGATCTGGGCTCTAGACTGGCCTTGACCGCTACCCCCTGAGCCTGCCCTACTCCCCATGTTCAGGGCTAGGCCTGGGCCCTGGCTGGGGAGGCCCCCGCCCTGCCCGCCATGTTGCTGGCTCCCCATCCCTGAGGCAGGGGATGTTCCTTGCAGCTCCTTGACAATGTGCCATATTTGCTTAAGTGCTTAAGTATCTCATGCAAAATTCTTGCACTGCATTTCAAAAAAGTGCAAGATTGTGTATGTACATATATTTTTTATGAACTTTCCCCAACAGAAAGCAATCTTGATATATTATAAAGGCTTCAAGGATGTTTTCTGCTACTTCCTTGTTAATAAGACTTCACTGTCTTCTATTAGAGTGCAAATTAGGTCCTTAGTGGTGTTCTGTTCCCTCATTTCTTGCTGTGAAGAGATGGTGTAGTCTTAGGCCTCCCTTTCAGAGATTATTATTGCTCAGCAAAACGTTATTAATGGAAATTGCCTATTGTTCTGTTACATTATCGTTAAAGATGGAGAGAAGAAACAATATATTGGCAAACAGGGCCAACTTGTGTGCAGTCCTATGTAAGCCATTAAAAACCAGACATTAAAAGTTTTGGTCACTCTGCCATAATTTAGCACTTTGTCACATCAGCCATTCCTGTGTGTCCTCTTTCAGCTGTAGTGTTCAGGTGGCTGAGACCAGTGCTATGCCTCTCTACTCTTTATTGACGTCCATCATTGTGTACAGCTGTATTTTAAAAATGAGGAAATGTTGAGATGGAAAGCCAGAAACTTATTAACTTTTTCTTGTGGACAAACAGTTCCTATGTGAATTTTCAGGATCAATGCAGTCCTTGTCAAAGCTGTCATTCAGTTAGCAAGAGAAAAAAAATTATTTGTTCTTTCAGAGGAAGTTCAAAAACCTATTTTCTTATTAATAGATAATACAGGCAGTGCGGCACTATGAATAAAAAGCTACTTTAATGCAGCTGAACTGGAAACAGGACACAACTGGTACAAAATCTTGCAAAGTATCATACATATAAGTAGCCTTACAGATTTCAGGTAAGTTAATTATATTTGTACATGTACAAATGGTCCATGATACAGTTTTGATTATTCAAACTAGCACTTTTCCAAATACTTCCCAGGTATGGGAATACCCAGAAATTAGCATTGAGCAAAGATAATTCACAACTGGCACTTTCTCAGGAAACATTTTGTATTGTTCTAGTTGGCCTCAGTGCTAGAAAGTGATTTAAGCGTGTTTCATTTACTGCTATTTTTATAGACTACATGTATCCATTTGACTCAAATTCTCCATATGCATATGTATTTACATAGCTCTTCTCACGTGATAAAGACAGTTGATTTTCTTAAAAATATTCTAGTCAGTAAATGCAAATACATAGACTCAATAAAGTGGTTACATTGATCAAGAATTGTATCTGATTAGACTCCCATGAATCTTCAGTGGCAATGAATCAAATTATCTTAAAGGCACATTTTAAAAATTATTTTGTCTCCAGGTCTGAAAGCTGTATAATAAATCTGTTTAGTTTAGTTTCATACTAATGCGATGACACTAGTGCCATACCTTCCAAGCTCTACTGCAGAATTTAGAAGGCAACTGTTTTGACTGTAGAATTTACCAAATATTTACTGTATTTTTAGAAGCTGTTGCTCAAATTGGACTGACTAGTTATATATGGATGCACACATGACAGTGAGTCAGAACAGCTCTGAGAATGTTTAAAATAAACATTTTTAATTTCCTTTTAACAGACAGATTTTGTCTCCTACTAATAAACAACATATCCTTTTGTTTCAGAAGCATATTGTAATTATGTTAACCATCGTTACAGGATTTTGTAGTGGAACTGTAAGCATCTAATAAGATATCCTACAATGACAAAAAAGGAGATGCCTTATCTAGGTGTTCATTGTTGACCTACTGATTCACAGTCAAATTACCAAATTATTTATAATATTTCCAGTCATTCTAGCCAGATTTATTTTTAATTGCCTATATCATTTCATAGAAGTGTACACATTAATTTTTTGCTTGATTATTCTTTGTCACTGCACTACAAAGTCTGTCTTGGTGAAGGAGAGGAAATAGCTAATGTTCTCTATAAATTAAATAACTCCTTATCAGGGACTTTTGCTTTGTCTCATCAGGATAATCAAAATAATAGAAGGCAAAAGCAAGTAGGAGGAGTTTCTATCCTGTTCTGAACTGAGTATATCCTTTATTTTTCCACTCAAAGAGATCTCTTGTGGGATCCCCAGGCTGGAGGGACACGGTGGCAGGAACTTCATGAAGCTGAGCAAAGCTAAATGCAGTTTCCATGCCTGGGATGGAATAAACCCATGCAAGGGTAAAGATCTGGAGCTGACTGACTAGAAAATATGAATCCACTGTGTGTTTTTGCAACAGTGAAGGCTAGCTACATGCTATGCTTCAGAAAAAAGCATAGACAGCTGATTGGGGGGAGTGGTTATTTCCTTCTGTGTGACATTTATGAGGTTGCATCTGTATCCAGCTATAGCATCCCCTGCACAGGAAAGGCACTGACCTCATGGTGCAACATTAGCAGAGGACTATTAAGTGACTGGGGATTAGAGCACAGGATGTATGAGGAGAAGCTGAGAAAGCCAGGTTTGATTAGACTGTAGATTAAAATTTGAGAAGATAGAGAAAATTGGAGTGTTTCACCACCCAATGAGTGGTTATAGAGAACATGGATCCAGACTATTCTTGGGGGTCAACAGCAGAAGGATGAGAAGGAACAGAAACAAGTTAGATCAAAGGAAAATTTAATTTAATGTAAGGTAATAATTTTCATAACAAGGATGACCAAAGAGTGGACCAGTTTGCCCAGAGAAACAGTGGAAAATCCGTTCTTGGAGGTATACATTCACAATAATACTGAACAAGGTTCTGGCCAACCTGATCTAACTTGGGAGTTGGGTCTAATCTCTAAATCTGTCCTGCTTTTACAAGGAGTTTGGACCTCATTCCTTCTGGAGCAGCCTTCCAACCTGAGCTATTCTGTGAATCTTGAGATTCTGTAATGAATGTAGACTATTCCAAGATTACTGTTTTCTACACTTCATATTTATTTATATTTTTGCAAAATCAACAGTCATCTGAGATTTTTACAAAGGTTGAATGACCCTAGATTTTTCCCCTGAAGGAACATTACTGTTTATATGCTTGTCTCTTCTCAGGAAGAGACAGTCCTAATCATCTGGTTGTGGAGGATGGCTGATTTAATGGTATAACTCAGGAAAAAAAAGTGCAAGGTAAAAAGCTTTTAAGTCAGAAAAGCTTGTAAGTCAGAAAGCTTTTAAGTCAGAATGATGTGACAAACATTCTAGTTTTTAAGGGCAGAACCCGGGGACTTACTCCTTTGCTAAGGCAGAGTAATAACTGAGCAGCAGCATTGTTCAAATTAGTATAGTATAGTTGATCGAATCCTTTTCCTCATTCCTTCAATTTAGGATGACGTACAAAACAGACTATCAAAAACACATATTAAATGATTACCTCATATATATAGTTGCCTTAGAATTGAAATAAAGCTCTTCAGGTCCTTATAGGACAGGAAGGACTTTTAAAGAATTTAAATATGACACACAGAAATATTAAGTCAGGATGTCAGGATAAAAGCCTCAATTTTTTAAGATGAATTTACTCACTTAGCATCATCTTCTTTCCCATCATCGTGCTGATGTTGTTCCTGTTGAATTGTTTTAGCTGTTTCGGTTGATTTTTCACTTTTTGAAGGCTCAGGTGGTACCGTATCTAAAAAAAAAGGTTTTATTTTTTGAATCCCAATTTTAAAACAATAGTTGTTGTAATTAAATTTATTAATTAATTTAATTAAATTTAATAAAATTTATTAATTTAATTAATTTAATTTAGTTAATTTAGTTGGTTTAATGTGGAGTTACATCATTGGTGGATAAGGTTAAAGCAACTGATG
>NW_010330561.1:0-2031 GCF_000700745.2 Antrostomus carolinensis
CTACTGCTGACCTGGTAGATGAGCTAAAAAAAAGCCACTTCGCAACTCTGTGCTTTCCTCCCACTCCTTTCTGAAACATCTTTAAAGGTCAGAATTGTTTCTTGTACAATGCTTTACTGCTGAGGTGCTATGAGGATTAACACAAGGCCATGAGTTTCTACAGGCTGAGCAGAAAGTCTCCCAGTTGTGCACATCCAAAAGAAGATCCATGAGTTATGCCATCATATCACTGAAGGCAGAGAGACCAGCTGGGGAAAAAGGGATTGTGAGGTGCAGACTTGTGATTTTTGACAGAACAGCTTGCTTGTGGCCACAGGGGAAGCCTGTAGCAGCTACAGGAGGTGAACCCAGACACCTTCCACAGCTCAACTCAGTTCCTTGCCTGGAAGGCTTTATTCCTTCCCTCCACACTATGTGCAAGAGGGAACCTGTGTGTCAAAACATCTCTAGTCTGAAAACAGACATCTGGCATAATGTTCTTAGAAGGTTAATAATGCCACTAGCAGTTGATCTGAGTTTAAGTGAATGACAATGTATGTATTAGAAAGATGACTGTGACCCTGTGGAGAATTATTATGTCAAATCACATTTATTTTGTATCAGCTGAACTATAATTACCAGAAATTTTAACTTTTATTTGAGCAAATAATTTCTATTGCTTCACTGGACGAGATTTTTATCCTCCTCACTCTTTTCCACTATCACTGGTAGAAAAGGGAACATATTTTTCAGCCAAAAACCATTAAGCATTCTAGATTCATTTAATAAAGAAATAAATCCAAACATTTTTATACAGTTTGTTAAAACCTGATAACATTTAAAATGTGTTATAATGGCTGGGGTTTTTGTGATTTGGACTGGGCTACTTGACATACTAACAAGAAGGCATAGGTACATGACAAATACCTCTTTCTGAAGTTTACTACAGCTGATGAACTACATTCTAAGAAAATCTGCATAGTGCTTAACATCAGTCATAAGTATCAAAGACTATAGCAAAATAAGGCACCAGAAAAAGAATTATTAAACTTTATTTAAAAAATCATACATGTGGATAAAACTCAACATACAAACCTCCAAAACAACGTAGATTGTTAGATAATCAACAATCTACATATCCAGAAATCATTTGTCAACAAGTTCTAAATAACTTAAAGGACTCTTCTACTAAATTTAGGATTGTGACCTGCACTTTTCCTGGCTTGAAGAAGAGAGATTTAAGCAAATGACATTCTCTATGGTTCACTCTCACTTTCCCACTTCCTAAACACTGCTTAGATGTCTGTCCTCACCTTTAGGACTCTCTGTGGCTTGGTCCCAGCTCAAGGATGAAGACTGGGGTTTACAACTGTTTGTTACAGTAATGCAAAGTAGGCCCAAAGCACAGGAAGCTTGTATTCAGAATTATCAAAGCTGTGCAACTGAATGGCTTGAGATTGTTAACTGATAAGCAGATGGGTAATGGACTATTGATCAAGATGTCTGTAGACCATCAAAGAATCATCAGAAGTTTACACAAGATGCCTTTATTGTGGCTTATCTAATCCATTAAAATGTAAGTAAGATAAGGATAACAGACCAGAAAACACCCAAATGTGATCCGAGGTTCGAGTTTGGGTGCATGGTTAGTACAGGGATAAAATAAAATAAAATAAAATAAAATAAAATAAAATAAAATAAAATAAAATAAAATGCCAGCTAAAAATGTATAACAAACAAATCTGATCAGGTAAATGAAGAACTGCTTAAGTATTTGCACAGGAATAACTCCCCACACAGGGAAGAAATCTGTCTGATGATTGTCCAGACACCCCTAGGAGCAATTTGATCAACAAAAGAGAATTGTGTTTGTTACTTACAGGTTGAATAAAAGAACCTAAGGACCTGCATCAGTCCCTGAACTACTACAGATTTCCAGACAGGGATGCAAGAGTAGATGATTCTGGTTGTAAGAGTGGAGTGGCACCACAAACCCTGGAGTGGAACCAGTTTGCTGGAAATGCTGAAGTGCCAGTAATCCCTGCAGTACCA
>NW_010330561.1:2063-6159 GCF_000700745.2 Antrostomus carolinensis
AAGCAAGGCTTTTAGTCCTCTAACACACAGGAATTTTATACAAAAAGAGATTCATATAGTAAACACAACTTTCAGGTCTTGGTCCAAGAATGGAAGGATAAACTTCCCAGGAAATTTAGAGCATCACAAACCCAAAGGGACAATGAATCTCTTTAGCCTTGCCCTGTTCTACACAAACCAATAATGTCTTATTACAAAAATCTATAATAAACCCTCCATTGCCACAGTTCTTTCCCGGGAGAGAGGATTCTGTGAGACATGCTATAACTGCTAGTAACATTGCCTGACCCACTACTGATGCAGAGAGTTCAGAAGATGCAACAATGTACACCACACAAAAAACCCTCCATGATAACATACCCCCCAAAACTACAAAGACTGGGAATCAAAAGCTCAATCATTAATAGTTTCAACTTTACCACCTTTACCATATAATCAATGCCTGGAAATGGAGAATTGTGGTAATTATCTGCAAAAGCTGCTGCTGCTTTTGGTCAAAGGTATGCACACAAAATCCTCTGTATTAGCAACAGATAGGAAACCTGTAGCTGTGATAACATTTATTGTTGTATATAATATCCTGGCTATTGTGGAAGAGTTCACTGCCCAGATACTCACATACACAGAACAACATGCAAGCCATGTTAAATCTTATTTCTAATTTCGTATTCATTTCTCAGTCCAGTCCAAAACATATTTCTTCCATCCTGCTTTACCTTTCCTGTGCTATTTTTTTGCTAATGTAAACTGGGCCAAGAAGACAGAGTTTGACTTAAAGATTATGTCTCAAATACAGCTGCAAATACATGTACTGTTTTCATCCCCACTATGCAGCTCAGCTGGCAGTGACAGTCTCACAGGGCAGAAACATAAACACACTCAGAACATTTGAGATCCTCTAATACCCATTTCTGTTGTTCATGTTTGCTCTCATCTACTCCGCATGGCAGATGTCTCCTCAAGTCTCTCCTGTATTGTGCAATTCCATACACATTATTACCTTCCCCAGTTCCCATTCCAGGGCACATAATCTCACGAGTACCACTGCTATGATGAAGAAAAATCACATGCTGGTACTCAGAGGTCTCAGGTAGAGCTAGGCACAATAAAGACACAACTCATGGCTTACTGTTTAGCCAAATTAGTTTTGGAGGACCTTACTCTGCCTTCTCACACAAAGAAAGTTACTGAGCTGGTGAAGGAAAGAACTCCTGTCACAGGAACTAGCTGTGAAGACATTCCTGGTACATTTTCTTCTGGCACAAGACAGTGAAAATATTTTGTACATCTGCAGAATGTGAGACATCCCCTTCTTCCCTCCACAGTAGAGGTTTTGTAGTGTTGTTCCCCAGAGCTTGTTTATGTCACCATTCCAAACACATGATGCCCATTGTGCTACCAACCACTGTGCTCTTTGTCTTCTTTATAGGAGACAGGCTTAAGAAGGAAATAGAGTAGAAAGGTTTATTATAGTCCTACAGAGCCAGAGAGCAGAACCCCCAAACCTGCTTCTCAGCTTGAGCCTTTCCCTGCATGATTTACACGAGACTGATTTATCTTGTGCCTAGTGAGGTAGTTCCTAAAAGACCAGGGCAAGGCTGCTGAGAGCAGTTTGGCAGTCTGTGGTCTGCTCTGAATCAGGCCTGGAATTTCCCCTGCTGTTGCCGCTATAGTAATTTTCCCGAAATTTTCACAGCTCCATTTCTTTGCAAAGCCAAAACAGCTGCACTACAACTCTCCACTCTGCCATCAGCTGGTAAGAATAGCCTGCTTGTCTTTATGTTAATAGACAGTTCCTGAAACCTCCTTGTCATGATAACAAAGCAATATAGTCTATAGACCACAAGTCAGCCTTGAAAACTTGTAAGAGAGGTTGTGAGCTTGTCTTGTGAAGTGGCCCATGAGAATGGAGAAATGCCTCAGCCAGAGCCAGCCCTGGAGTGTCACTTCCACATGCAGGACAGACAAACAACCCTTCAGACAGTCCTGTCACTTTAAAGACATGTCAGACTGTATTTCTTTAACTAGGCTGGAGGACAGGAATACAGTGGTAGCAATGACCTCTGCCCAGCCAGTCATGTGCCTGTTGCAAGCATTGACCAGAGCACCACATCTCTCCACTCATTTGTGGTCTTCTATCTGATCATGCTTTCCTTTCTAGTGAAGTCTAAAAATTACCTTTTCAAATGTGACCCTCTGAACATATTTGATCTACCTAAATAATGAATTTTGTTTAACTGAAGAGTTATTACTTGCTCATTAAACCCTCCCACCTGCATATAAGTATATTTATTTATAACCATAGAGCTTAAAAAGCAAACACTGACTACAGAATTTTGAGGTGTTCTTGGTTTGGTTTGTTAGGTTGTTTTTATGGGAATTTATTGATTCAGAAATACTCTAATCTAAAAAAGCCTAAAAACACTTGGATTGCCCCATAGCTTTCTGGTAATTTAGATCACTGTGTGATGTTATAATTTCGCAGTGTAAGAAACACCATTTCACATCCTGAGTTACTGATCTGCATTGAATTAATTTTTAAAGTTGTTGAATTATGCTAACCAGAACACAATAATTAAAAAAGCTCCAGGGGCAAGAGGATAGAATTGAGAGTTAGCTCTGCAGTCCCCGTGAGAGAAAAGATTTATATTTCCTCTTGAGCTTCTCTAAGCTAGTGATACAAATCCTCAAGCTCACATTAATGCAAGCCTGACTGACAACTTCCCATTCAGAGCAACCATCTCAGATTTCCGCAATTAGCATGTGCTCTAAAATTTCTGATTCTGTAGGCTTGGTCTCTAATTTGCATTTTGAAAAGGCTCTTAAGAATGAAGATGCCAAGACTGAGCAAATTCACTGCTCTTGAGACACATTCTGCATATCTGCAAGTGCAGTAAAAGTGTATTTCTGTTAAAATCAATAGGATAAGTATCACATGGGGGAAAAAAAAAGACTGTTCTTACCAAGTCAGGAGCACTGATGGCTTTCATGGAGAAACTCTGGAAAGAGACAAAAGAAACTAATCAATGCACTGAAATAGGGAGAAAGAGTATTTAAGTAATGCAGAAGGTCCCAGACAGTACTTGCTAATCCCTGAAAATCTCTTCATGGCCTTAATAGCAGCTTTTTATATGGAAAACTGTATATTCAAGATGTCTCCATACAACTTAATCACAGAAAAAAGAGAAAGCAGAGAAATATTGAACATACCGTCCCATCTGCTGCTAGTGACTGATTCTTCTCTTTGTCAAGGTTTGCTTTAGAAAACCCAAGAAATCACATTATTTATTACACGCTCAGGAAGATTATTTCACATTTTGAGAACACCCTGCTGAAGAATCAGAGGCTTAAAAATCAATGAAATAAAGTCTGTAAACATCAATGGCTAAATAGGTCCCATATGGGAATGCCAAAGTCAGCACATAATGGGTGAAATAGTATTGGTGAGATCAGTTTCTGGCATTTTGGTCAGAGACTAGACAGATGTTACACACCTGAAGTTCCAGCTATTGTACCCTAATTTTCCTGGACCTAAGATACAATTAGTGCTAAATCAGTTTCTTAACAAATGAAGATGCCAAATTCTTAAGTTATTTTTAATAAATATGTTTTTCTTGTGTGAACTTTGTCAAGTTATTCTTTCAGCTGTTTTAGAGTATTACATGGGATGACTTGCTTTTTTCAGTAACCATATGAAGTTGGAAAAGAAATAAAAATGGGAAAAAGGCTACTCAAATGGATTTTTGCAAAACTATTACATTACCTCCTCTCTGTTTAACTTCCAGTATCCTGTTTAACAAACTCAAAGAGGTATCAATGATTAAACAGTGTCTGAATGAATATCATTCAGTACTGTGTAGCTGTTCACTACAGTGTCCATCCAGCATCTGATAGTAGATTAAAATGCTGGCACTATTGCTAGAATTTATGAATGCATTAACATGACTGCATTTTCCCCACACAGAAAATCAGCTAAAACATTTACACTTATCATTTTTGTCTTCTATGTAAACAGGAGGTTTACATTTTGACCGAGTGCTGAAGGAGATGGTGGAATTGACCACCAAACTGCTTTCTATCATCTTTGAAAGGTCTT
>NW_010330562.1:0-8764 GCF_000700745.2 Antrostomus carolinensis
CTGGGGTTACAGCGTCAGCCGGTGTCGCTGCCTGGGGCTGGGCTCCGGGATGCTTCAGCTGCTGCCTGACAGTGTCATAAAAGCTGCTGACTCCTTGCTTCCCTGGGAGGAGGAGATCACCTTCCCTTCGAGGTCTGTGACCTTTAGCCCTTGTAATGAAGAGCAGAAGTTGTCATAAGAATCGCTGTAATCTTTGTAAGGCGCTTGCTTTCCTGCCAGGCTCGGCGTTCTGCAGAGAGCCTCCGTGCACGCCGGTGGATAACGGTCGTTTTCTGCTGTAACCTTAGTGTGCCTCTCCCGTGGTGCTCAGCTTCTGTCTGAAGCGTAGTCAGATTTGTAACTAGCTTCTTTGGTGTTTGCCATGTTCCTCTTACAACCGGGCATGTTCAGGCGACTGCACACTAGATCTCGTTAGCGGAAATAAATAGGAGCGTGTTCAAACTGCTGGCAGTAAATCCAAACAGGTGTGAGAGCAAGGGGCAGAGTATTCAAATGACTTTTAATTGGGAACCACAAAACTTATCGATGCTAACAACCTATGTTAATGAAAAAAGCAACCTGCTTCCAGAACTTGGAAAGCTTATCATTAAAAAACTGCTTTCTGATGACCTTGAGCTTGGGCTGGTCTCTTCCACATTGTTTGCTCTGGGTTCTAAAAGAGTTGCTCAATAATGTGTAATCCATCAGTGTGTCTTACTCTGTCACATCTGTGATTTTTAAGCAGATGCTACTGATTTTCTGCCTTCACAGCTCTGGAGTGCCGAAACTTCAGTCACAGTGCAGGTTCTCACTTTGCATATCATCTCTATGAGCAGCAGCAGCAGCTTTCATTCCCACAATAAGTACCTGAGTTTTCACAGTTGCCTGGAAATAGCAACGTTTTCTTTCTTTCTCAAAGTTTTCTGTGCTTGAGCATAAAGAACTGCAGCCTGGAAAAAGTACTGGGCTAATATGATAGTTGCTACCATCTGTGGCAGTCAGGGGGCCGGGGGCTTGGGGGAAAGGAGTGGAGCCATTTCCTTCCTGACTTCCACTTGCTGATTTTGCAGGTAGCCAGCTGAGCAGGATGCTGTGACTTCTTAGAGGCTGAGTCCATAGGTGTTTCCTTTCAGGTGCTCAGCATCCACCATTAAATGCCTTGTGCAATACCTAGCAAGCTCGAAGCTTGAGCCCTGAAGTTTCACTCAAGCTCTGGTTAGTTAAGGAATAATCCTCTAACATGAATTATTACAGTCTAAATGGTATCTCACCTGTATAAAAGATGGGGAAATGTTACCTCTCTCAGATTATTTGCATTTTTTATAAGAACTGTTACCAGCTCGTAGTGGCTCAGAGTATTTCTTTGAGGTACAGCAGTGTACCGGTTTTGGCTGGGATGAAGTAAGTTTTCTTTGTAGTATAATGCTAAGTTTTGGGTTTCTGACCAAAACAGTGTTGATCAACAACACACCTCTGTTTTAGTTACTGCTGAGGAGTGTCTGCACAACCTTGAGGGCTTCTCTTTCTTCCCAGCAAGTAGCCTGGGGGTGGGCAAGAGGCTGGGAGGGGACACAGCTGGGAGAGCTGTCCCCAGCTGACCAAAGAGAGATTCCATGAGGTATGGTGTTGTGCTCGGCAAGAAAAGCTGGGGGAAGAAGGAGGAAAGGGAGACGTTTAAAGGAGTAGTTAGGCACGATGAAGCCCTGCTTTCCTGGAAGTCGCTACACATCTGCCTACATTTTGTGATTTGCCGCAGTATCTGTTTGAGGATGGAGCTAGTACCTTGAGAGAGTGTCAGGCTGAATTTTGGCAAGCGGTTTACAGCCTATAAAAGCTAAAAAGGTAAAGGTTATTAGCTTAAGTCTGCAGCTGGAAAATTCAACTTTCAAGGCTTCCTAAGTTTATGCACAACTATAAATATGTTTGGCTTGAAGTGTTGCTGGGTGTTTGGGACAATGGTGTTTGTAGTCTTGTGCATTATTAATAAAATAAAGTATTTCTTTTTTCTGAGCTGAAATCTGTAGGTTGCCATTGAGGACGATTTAATTTAAGGTCACGCTGCCTTTCCTCAAAGAGAGGCTGATGATTTGCAAAAACCCAAAAGGACTGAAATAGCAGTAACATCAGTCAAGAATGAAATCAAGAAACAGAAGGAACTCTTACAGTACAGTCTTCCCAATTAAATGGTTGTAAACACTTTAGCCATTGCAAATGATCTTAAAGATACTTTCTCCTAAGGAAACCATTGTAGTGCATTTTTTAGCACACGCATGTCATGTGGTTTCAGTTACCTGGTATTCAAATAATGGCTATTGTATTTTTAGTTAGAAAAATACATTGTTGACCATAGTTGTCCAGCAACTGTTCTTGAATATCATTTTCTACAAAATTATTTTGCAGGTCTTTCTATTGATTCTGGAACAAATGAGGGTGAAAATGCTAAGCAGCAGTGCAAGCCAGAAGTATTTCCATGTGAAAATCAGGATGGAAATTCAAAGATGTCTCCACTTAGGAGCAGATGTGTATCCACAAAGAGGTCAAGAAACTCATCGCCAGTGAAACTTCAAATAAAGCTTCAAGACTCTGATGATGAATGTGATCTCATCATTGATCTGCCACCACAAGCTGAGAAGAAAAAGCCAAGAATAAGTAGGAAATGTGCAAACAGCAAGAAGGACAAAGAACTGGCTGCTGTAATATGGACAGGAAAAATACACAATAGTGCTGTAGCAGACATTCTTGGGTGTACAGAAGAAAAATCGGAGAAAATTGTCACTTTGCAGAAGAATGGTAAAGGTTTAAATAAATCTGAAAAACTAGGCAACGTTTCTGCAAAAGCAAATGAGACTTTTTTGCCTGCTGTGAACACTAATATGTTAAAGGTTTTGAAGGAAAGAGATGCCCTTGCTTATTCTGAGGAGAAATGTGTATCTTCAGCTGCTTCTATTGGGGCAGACGTGCAGAAGGGAGTTCTCAAGCAAGGGAATGCTTCCACCAGTACATTGGCTGAAGCGTTTGTTCAGGAGCATAATGCTAATAAAGACTGTGTGAGCAGCAGACGAGTGGCACAGCCTGTCTTGTGTACTGGTCACTTTTCAAAAGATGAAACCACAACTGAATGGCCTTGTAAGGAAATAATAAGTGCAGAGGGAAGCCAGAGCGTAGAAAAAAAGGAGGGTAATGATAGCCCAGAAGATACATACCCATATCCAACTTACTACTTCAACAAGAAAGAAGGTGAAGTAACTCTGCTGAGTTTATCTGCTGACGAAGCAGAACCCAGTGGGGAGGACACAGAGCTCTCTGAATCAGATGATCCTTTAGAGGAGTGTCGAAGAATTTTTGATGAGTTTGAAAGAGAAGCGCAAAAGAAGGACTGCGATAGGCAGGTATTTTGTTTCTCTTGCAGTGCGTGGCCATTTTTTCTGAACATATGAGGATGGGATGTGAAATACAGTCAAGTTCAAATACTCTTTACAAAACATCTGTTAGTAAAGGTTAAATATTTCAGCCTTCAATGCCAGTAGACAAAGTCATAAGGAACACTTATGACTCTAGCCTAGTTTGACAACGGGTGAGCTGCATGTGTCCTGAAGTAGCAAATTGCTCTGACCATCTCCCTGCCTTGGGGTAGCCAGTTTTCATTTACTGTAATAAGCAAGGTTTTAGAGACAGTTCTGTATTCAGTAGTCTCCTGTTCCTACAGGCAAATGTAGGAACTTTGAGTACCACTGTCTCAGCCTCAAAGCATTGTGGCTTAACTGTTCTGAATGTAAAACAACTTGTCTAATAATGATGGAGTTGTAATTTTCCTCGTGAGTTTTGTGACTGAATATCCTGAAACATTGGAGTGAATGGGTCATGAGGACACTACTGAAGTCTAGAGCTTTATAGCAGTTGGTCTGAGTAGTCTATTGTTGTTTTTAATAGGCCGACGGAGGGAATGCAGATCTCAGTTTGTTAGAAACCAAAGTACATGTTCCTGGACAAAAGAGAAGAATTGCACACACAGCAAAATTTAAGGTGGGCTAGAAGCTTGTAACAAACTGCAGGCCACTGTAGCTTTACTTAATATCTGTAGACTCACGTTGGACTTCAGTTTGGCTGAGTCTTGTAGTCTAGTTTTAAAAATATTTTTTAATTAATTAGAACAAATGTCTCATCAACTCTGCTATGAAAAGTTGTAGCAAATGCTGTAGTACTTAGGAGTTGATTCCTGAGGCAGGTGAAGTAAGCTGCTGCCCAGGGCAGCTGAGGCGAATGAGTATTGGAAAATCAGTTTGGAGCGGAGGCTTATACGGTAAGATTACAGATGCAGCACTTGGAAACCCCAAGTGGCTGTTGCTTTCTCTGCTTTTCAATGCTTTAGTTGGCAACGTTAATAGCAGGCGTAATTCTTGAAGCTGCCTCCACCAGCTCTGAGCTGGAACATTTTCCTTCCAGGAAGAGCATGCTGTGCTCTGAATCCGATAGCAAGATTCTGTTTTAAGAAGCAGTGTGTTAACACCATCTCGCTGTGATTTGGAACTGCTTGAATGGTAACGCTGGTTTTGTGTTTGTGCCTATCAGGTACATAACAAAAATGAAATGGTGCCTTTCAAAGCATCTCCTTGGCAGCAGGGCCATGATGCAGCCATTCAGCAGGCACACTGTGAGGCAATGGAGTCTTCAGCTGCAGTTGGAAGGGGTCAAGCTTTTATCGTGACAACTTCTGAGCAGACGAAAACTACCTCTGGATTGTCAGCTACTCAGTTTCAAAGCGTTGGACCAGTGGGTATGAGCTTCCTCATTAGGTCTGACAGACTAAACTTCATTTTGCTTCAGTTGCATTTTGCTTGAATGTGTTCATTTTGTGGTGGTGAATGTTAGCTGTGAATTGAATGCTGATGAGCACTTAGCTTGTGCAGTTAGTCCTTATCCACCTACAAGGTTATATTTGAAGTCTTGGTAGCTGTAGTGGGAAGGGACCAAGTATTTTGTGCCAAGTTCTTTGAACGTGCACAGTTTTGACCCAAATCCTGAAAAACGTTTTGTTGAAAGTCTTCTGATACACAAGTTGAAAGAATAAAAAAAGAAATCTGGTGAGTTTCCTTTTAGTACCACTATCAGTTAGAAGGTTTCTAGTCTGAAGCGTTCAGACCTCCTGAAGATTCAACAGTTTGTTGAATCTTGTGATTTGAAAACTGTGTTCTTCTCCCTTTAAATTCTCCTTCATATGTGAAAAATCCTGGAGCAGAAGTTATTTTTGGCATTTGACACTAGTGAAACAGTGTTTCCCCTCCAGTTCTTTCTCCTGTCACTTTAAATATATGCTTACAAAGTAAACTATCTAGCATTTAAATTAATCAAATACTACTTTGTAGTTTCACTCATGTGTCTTTATTACACAAACTATAAAACATCTTCATATAAAATGGAGGAATTCTGCCAGGGTATGCATTCTTTCTGAATAAAAGTTGTGGACTCTCCTTCTCTGGAGACATTCAAAACCCACCTGGACGCCTTCCTGTGTGATCTCATTTAGGTTCCTGCTCTGGCAGGGGGGTTGGACTAGATGATCTTTCGAGGTCCCTTCCAGTCCCAACATTCTGTGATTCTGCCTTGCTGTATAATAGATGCTTATGCAAGTAAGTTAAGCAGGATGACTGCAAGGCTCCAGAATCTCATGACAAATCTTTATGTCTGAGATCTGTAGCTTTTCTTACTTTAAAAAGGCAAAGGAATACATCAAGGCACTTACAGATTGCATTGGAAGATGAGGTTAGATTGGCGGTTTTGTGGTTTTCCTGATTTTTTTTTTTCCTCCCCTTGCTATTGTGCTTTTTTTGCATAGTAGGGCAAAGGGACAGGGAAGGCACATTACAACTTGAAAATAGCTCTCACCTTGACTCGTGTGGCTGCTTTATTCTAACGTCTTCAAACTGATATATGATCTCAAAAATACCGCAAAACACTTTGCATAAAATCTTTTGGCAGAAGTGAAGTCTTCATGTGTTTCCTGATGTTCCAGCTTTGCTTCTGTGCATTAGTTTATCTTTACCCTGCTTTAACAAGGGAGCTGTGAAATATTTGTGTTCCAGATTAATGTAATTTAAATAATAAAGCTTACCATTAGAGTTTTGCTTCAGTCTGTATCTTCTGTGTGTTTCAGCCTCTTTTAATTTGCTTGAAGTTCAGCCCATTGAAACCAGTAGTGATCAACTGCATATACTACTGGAAGGAAGTATGGCAACAGCAATGCCCTGTGAACTTTCTGTTTGTTCATTCAAAAGGACTACTTGTGTGCCATGCAAGGTACTGTAGAGTTACTGCTGCAGCACTTGGATATATAAATGGGAACAGAATTGGAAAAGCTGCTATTAGTTTAAAACAGTGTTTTATACTATAGAGCCAGTAATGTGATTATCCTGTTTTTTTAGCTGAAACAGAGCTATTCTAACTACTGAAAAGGAAACCCAGCTCTGTTTCAGCTAAAAACCAGGATAGTGATATACCAGTATAGGTTTTTAAAAATTTACTTTTTTTTCCTGTGTGCTTTAACCAAGTTGCTATGCAAATCATATTTTCATTTGCCTTGGTTGCACTAGACAGCACTACACAAATATAAGCAATTAAATATGTAAACTGTTAATCAAAGGGGTTGTTATGGGAGAATTAAGGCCTAGTTTGTTTTCAGTCAAGTCATGCCTGTGTGTTGGTTATTTTCCCTTAAAACTTCCTGCTGTGTATAGTAGAAGATGATATCTGATGAAAGGATTTATTTGGCTTCAAGAGGTGCTCTTGTAAATTAAAGGGCTTTCAAGGAACTTGTCAAAAAGTTAATGCAGACATATTGTGGTTTGCTAGTGCCAACTTTGTTTTGTAATTTTGACTGGCAGAGTATCATAAAGAAAAATTATTCTAACCTTGCTTGCTTTTTTTTAAAGCAGAGGTCTCTGAAGGTTCCTGGGGTGAGATAAATTACCAGATCAGAGTTTTGCTTTCTAATGAAAAATGTCAAATGTTACAGCTTCAGCCAGTGTGGTTATTGACATTTTTCTAGGCTATTAAGTATGTATTATTTTGTGCTTCATATCTCCAGTATGTACCTTCTTGTTTCCTAAATAGAATACTGCATGCCCCAACACTGAGACTAGGTTGTGAAGTTATACACACTGCCTTTGTTCCCTTTATGCAAAAATTACCTTTTCCTTGTTAGTAGCACACACATTTAAATGCTTCTCTTAAAGAATCTTCCTTAGCGAATAAATGTGGTATAGGCATACTACTTGTTTTTGTAACCGTTTGGAGCTTTTTGGGTGTGACATTGCAGTGGTTAATGTAGCTTACTGCCAGATTTTTGAGTGTGATTTTAATTTCTGAGCTTCATGTTACAACAAGCATATTGTGATAAGCAAAAACTCTATATTGTGTTGTCTAAAAAAGGCTATAGATTCCTAAAAGTAAACTAGTTTTTCTCAGTCTTGCTCTCTGGGTCCTTACTTTATGCTCTGAAGTATTGCCTGAAATAAAGGCCAGATGGAGCATAGTGTTTGCTGAAGGACTGAACTTTCTCTAAGGAAAAAGTAGTTCAAAAATTAATATGTCACATAATTTTGAACAGAAGACTACTTTGTTTAGTTCAAGCAAGGAAAAGCTCTATAGCTACTATTTCTGATGATTGTTTCTGGATCCCTGTCTTGTGCAGCTCCAGTTTTCTTAATAGCTATTCAGCAATGTTTGATTTTATTTATTTTTTTCTGAGGATGAGCAAAAGAATTGTCTGAACTGGTTTTAGTTCTTTGTTACATATTGACCGCATTAGTTGTGTTTTGTTTTGGGTTTTTTTAAGGTTCCTACTCAGAAAAGGCTTTCCATTCAAGAATCAGGATCCAAAGTACCACTTGAGACAAGACAGCGGTATGTCAAGTCTTTTTTAGCAGAATGCTTCAAAATTTGTAACACAGTGAATGAAGCTATTGACAAGGTTTGTAATGTTGTACAGATCTTCACAATTCTTCTGAATTAAGTCAGTAGGTTTTATCTTGCACAGTGTGTTGGTGGTTTTTTAATTTTAATATTTTTTTAAGGCAAATATTTCAGACTTTTCAGTAAGCAGAAGTTAAAATCTACTCAATCTTATTCTTGCCAGTGTTATAAATCAGTTTCATTTTTCTCCAAGTGAAAACATTTGCTTTTAGCACTGTTAATTAGCTTCCAAAAAGCATGTTATGGAATGTAATAGTGACATTGAGATCCATTCAGGACAGGAGGAAAACACGTTTGAAGAACAACCATAAATCTCTCAATCATTTTGCACTTTTGATCTTGTATTTACTGTTTGCACCACACCAAGTGCTACTCAAGTTTATAGCCAACAGATACAGTCTGACAGGCACAAATGTCTCAAGCTTAACCTTTAGGTGATCTAAATTTCTTGCAAGCTGGAAATCAAAAGACTTTTATGGAGATGTCCTGATTAGACTCTGTATGTGTATTTAATTGTACATTGAATGAAAGCTTGTAAAACATCAAGTGTTACTACTCTGACACCCATCTACAAGAAGGGCCGGAAGGAGGATCCAGGGAACTACAGACCTGTCAGCCTGACCTCGGTACCAGGGAAGATCATGGAGCAGCTCATCTTGAGTGTGTTCATGCAGCATATGCAGGCCAACCGGGGAATCAGGCCCAGCCAGGATGGGTTCATGAAGGGCAGGTCCTGCTTGACCAACCTGATCTCGTATGACCAGGTGATGTGTCTAGTGGATGTGAGTAAGGCTGTGGATGTTGTCTGTCTGGACTT
>NW_010330563.1:0-2393 GCF_000700745.2 Antrostomus carolinensis
ATCCAAACCATTCTATGATTCTATGATACCTACACTTTTAAATTTAATTAGTTTTAGCAAGTCTGAATTAACAGAATGTGAAAGCACTGTTTATGTTATGACTACTAGACCTTCCTAATAAAAAATAAATCCATGTATATTTGAAATATAAAAGGCTTAGTACCTAATTGCAAAATGTAAGCAGTAAGTATAATGGAAGCTTCTGTAATTATTTAATTTTTTTTCTCATGTGTGTATGGTCATGTATATGTACAGCTGTGTTGGGATGTTTAAATGCGCTTTTGAAATACACTCTCCCTGCTGCAGATTATCTCAGTAGCAGCTGCTGTCTGTTGTACAAGCCAGGCATGGTGGAGTAAAGTAAGATTCTTCCCCTTTCTCCATGAGGCATAATTTTATTGGGCTGTATTTTAGATCATAGGGATGCCTGCTGAGTACGCTCTTCAGTTATCATTTTTCGTTTATTGCTGCGCAGAACTAGGATTTTTAATTTTTTTTGGTTCAAATTGAAGCCATTCAAGGTCCAATTGTATTGAGTTATTTGTGTGTGAACAACTGGTAGTCGGAAGAGATATCAGCACTAATTTGTTGGAAATACCTATTGATTGCTGTCTAACAAAGACCTGGTTAAACTCAGGAGTGTCCTGCAACAACCTCATGGATTTTCAAGTTATTACATTAAAATCAGGGAAGTAGACACACCTTCATCTAGGGGAAAAACTGGAATCTACTGCTCAAGGAAATATGAATAGTGTGAAAACGTCCAGAGTTACTGAATAAGATTTCCATTTTCACATTTTCTGTGGGGAGAAAACACGCACAGGGGCTATTGGCTTAACACAGCTGTGGACAGTGTAAGTCCCCCTCTTACCCAGTATGGGAGTGTGTCTGTGCTTTATCGTATTGTATAACCCACATTCTTCCTTTCCATTATAGGACTAACTTGGTTCCCCAGGATTCAGTCTTTGGGGGAGGGTCTTGTTTTAATTTTACAATGTAAGGTATTTCAGGGGCAGGGACCATGCCTTATTTATTGCTTTTTTGAGTCATTTAGTTCATTTTTGGATGCTTGACAGATAATAATGTGTTTGATTGCATCATGTGATATACCAGGTCTGTAGAACAGACTTTCAACTCTGTAATGAAGTCTTAAGTTTGATTTACTGTTTATTCATTCAACAGCAGATGCTAGCCAGAATTCAGATCATTTAAATTCTATGAACTGACTAAGCCAAAGGCAATATAAAATCAAGTATCATCAGTGTACATCTAATAGTTCACACAATGTAACGCTGTCTAGATTTTCATCATTAATGTTCCTGGACTAAACACGGAGCACTGGATAAAAGAAAACCTGGACATATTTCAGCTGGAAAATATTCACAGTATCTAAATGTTCTATAGAGTAACATGTTAATGGTTGTTATTTTGCAGTAGTTCTTGTACAATCCATGCTTTCCAGTTGTTGAGCCCTACTGTAAATAATGTGAAACAACAAAACAAAACATTTTCCTTTTTTTTTTTTTTTTTTTCTCTCACCACCCCATGTAATTTGTTCCTGTGTGGACTTTGGAAAGCTGTAGTTGTGGAAGCATCAACAAATTAATTCCTATCAGAAATAATTGAGCTGACAGCTAAAGAGATCCTCACTCTCTCAAGCACTTAAAAAAAAAAAATTAATAATTTTGTTGTATTTTTATTCTCCATTATTAATTTTCCCATTGAGTGAAGCTGAATCTAGTGCAGAAAGTTATGCACTGCTGGGGTGATGTTGGCCAGCTCTGGGGACATGATGTTTCATCTAAACAGTGGACGGCGGAGTTCTGTATTCTTCCTCCTCAGGGACCTGACAGTATAGTTCATGAAAGACCTAGTTCTGGGGCACATGTTAAGCCAAGTAAATTTGATCTAGTTGTTGATTGTCATATGAGCAATTAAGCCAACAATGACCATGGATGTTGAGTGTCGGAAGTGCAAGGTATGCAATGCCTGTGGTTAAACTCTTGTGAAAGACATGTGAATTAACATGTTTGTCTTACTGTTGTAAGGGGGTTGCCACAGCTTAATCGACTTGTGTAGGTGCTTTGGGATTGAAGTCTCCAATCATGAGTTCCAAACACAAAAAGACAGTCTCTCTGCTTGGCTGGGTTCCTGTGGACTAATGCTGCAGTGACAAAAGCCAGCATTCAAGTTGGTCTGAACTAGCACTAGTGTTACTTCCAGAAGAAGAGCAGACTCAAAGACAGAGCTTCATTCTCTCAGATGAGGTTTATAATCGACTTACTGTAGGTTATCACCCTACTGTCAGTTGGCTGAGCCATGGCAAGTGAACATGAGCGTGCTTGAAGTCTGTCATAGATGGACACTAAAGTGTATGCGGATAGCTTTCAGCA
>NW_010330563.1:2417-9774 GCF_000700745.2 Antrostomus carolinensis
AGCAGAGCATTAGAAGACTGACCTCTAAACGCAGGCCTGCAAAGAAAATGCATGTGGAATGCAGATATGGGTATCAGAATGTCCTTGTTTGAAGGTGAAAACAAGGGAGAAAGAGGATGAGAGATGTGGCAGAAAGACAATAGACATAGTCATAAGAGCTCTGGTAGATAGGAAGGCAAAGCTGAGAGGGAAGGAGTGCTTGGGAATGAATGCTACCTAGAAAGAGTCTGGAGCTGATGAACAGACAACTCTATTGGTTCTTGCTGTGTGTAGGAATATACAGCTTTAGATGATCTTTGCAAATGGGGAGGGCATGCAGTAAAGATACTTGGCTGGCTCTGTTGACTATTTCTTGTCTTGATTCATTCAATGTCTATGACTCTGAACTCTGCCAACGTATTTAGGTCACAGAGAATAAATGATAATCAGGAGATGGTTGAGGAGCTCAAAAACTTCCAGGAAGTATTATGACTAAACTTGAAGGTTTTGTGAGAAAAGCTTCTCCCAGAAAGGTCCAAAGAGTGCTTGTTAGTGTCTGGATAGATGGTGAAACACAGCTGTAATGCAGCAGTGTGAAATGTTTGGGACAGATCTGTGGTTCCTCCTGTCAGGAAAGAAGTTCAGTGGAACACAGGAGACCGGGGAAGCTCTGAGATTTCTCAGCAGAGATTAGCTATGTACAAGGGTTAAGGAAGTAAAATAACGTAAATGGGATAGAACATTTATTTAACTTTTTTGATAAGGAGGGGATTTCCGAGGGGGAGAGGTCAAATTGGTCAAGTCCAAATAATACAAAACTGAATTAATATATTTGATTCTCGTTTATATCGTATCCCAGTTGAATGGCTTCACAGAGTCACCCAAGTCAATCAATGCTGCAGAATTTAATCTGTGAAAAGGCTTGTGTCAGGTAATGCAGGCACTGGGTGTGGGTTTTGGGGTCAGTCATTGATTTCAACATAGCTAAATAGTAGCAAGAGATGTGGGAGAGCATCTGGTTAGGTCTTATTCGGTATCTTGCAGCTTGAGAACATTGTTTTATCACTTACCTTTCCAAGGAATAAGTGTCCAGGTGCTCTTGCTCAGTTGCATTTGGTCTTCCAGAGCAAGATCGGGATAGGGAGACCAAAGGTGGTCCCAAGAGACCATAGAGTTTGCCACTGAATTTTATTCATTCCTTGGAGAAGTTAAAAGAAATTGTTGTTAATGAGGATGAAGGTGATTTGTAGGTGACTTTTTTTTTTTTATAAATTGTTGCATTTCAAAGGGCACAAGGCATGATAGCACTGTAACTGTCGCTTCTGAGAAAAGATAAAGGGAGTATCTGAAACCTGTTCTGAAATCTGGAATCATAGCTGTGTAAGTTCAAATATTTTCCATTCTAACTAAAATAACTCAAATTTCAGCTTGGTTCTTGGATCACTGGTAGGTAATAATATTTTGGTTGAGTGATCAGAAGGCTTGTTCCAGAGACTTCATATTTAGTTATATTAGACACAATCTCAAGCTTACAGAGGTAATTCTTCATTCCAGTAAGTGCCACTGCTGTTATCCAAAATGTTACACATATGAGGAAAAAAATTTACAGGGTAATCTAGGAAGATTCAGGTAACTCTCTTTACTCATTATAATTCTTTCTATTGGATGTCAAAATTCCCTAGAGACTGCTGG
Source organism: Antrostomus carolinensis (assembly GCF_000700745.2). Lineage (NCBI taxonomy): Eukaryota > Metazoa > Chordata > Aves > Caprimulgiformes > Caprimulgidae > Antrostomus > Antrostomus carolinensis. The sequence continues at coordinate 4,089 of NW_010330563.1, forward strand.
AAACTTTATCCGTATATCTGTGTGCACACTCAGCCTGCTCTTGACTTTTCCTTTCTGACTGCGTTCATGTTTCTTGCTCTTATAACAGTGCTAGTCATGTAGACCATAGGTCATCATGAACCGCCAGGATAATGTTCTCCATATGTCAAGATGTTTGTAAAGAAACAATTTGAGTTATGGCACTTTGTCAGACCAAAGTTTTATAAAATATCTTTTGTGTTGCAACTACACAAATGTTGGATTAATGGCCAGGACGCTTCTCTAAGCATTTTGAATAAGTAATTTCTAAGAAACAAACCCAGGAAGAGCAGGCAAAATAGTATTTTCACTGGAGCCTATGATAGGGTTTACATTTTAAGCAGGGTTGGTATTTGCATCTTGCTTAATGGAAGTATCTTGATTTGTAGTTCCTGCCAGGACTTGGTCTCGTATAGTTTCTGACCACATCTGTTCAAAGCCAGAGGACTAGCTGGCAAAGGAGCAGAAATTCTTTCAACAGCTCTTTGAATAAGGATAAGCTACTTTCAATTTACCATGGGGTGAAAACATTTACACGGTGTTACCACAGCACAGGTGATGCACCCTAAAGGTTTGTAACCTAGTTTACCCTGTGCTAGCTTGTTCATATATCTGTGTTTTAATTTTATGGTAGCTGCTTTATTGTGTGAATCAGCTGTAATTAGCATGAACAATATGTTTATGTCATGTAAGGAAACAAATCCTATTTTAAGAAAATTTTCATTGGATTAAATATCATTATGGTGAAACACACAGTTCTGTAACTTCCTCTGAATGCTTAGCAAACAGCATTTCTAATTAAACAAGTTTCGCTTGCCCTGTATTGCTCTTTGTATTACACAAATGGTTGGAGCAGAAAATGGTTATTAAAGCCAGGAGTATGCCTAATAACTGATGTGATAGAAAAGCAAATTGGTAGCTCTGTACCTTTTTAAAACAGCTGTAAAGTTTTTACTTGGTAGCATAAGTCAATTGATTTTTTCCTTTCTTCCCTGCTTTGCTTTTGGTCTGTAGTCCGAGGATATTTTTTTTTTCCTGCCACAGCTGTCTGCTAAAGAGCCAGATTCAGCAGCTCACACCTGTGTAAGCATTTGAGGTAGAATGGTGTGAATTAGCCAAAAGCTGCTCAGCTAAAACTGTTATGCACTGAGGTGACTGTGGAGGGAGCTGGTACCAGGAAGGGTTTCCTGCCATATAAACTAAAAATATTTTTTAAAATCTAGGTTTCTGATTTTTCACTTTGACAGAATGTGTATTCAGGGCTTTTACTAGAGAGCTATGTGGGATTTTTACTCTACTGTCCGATGAGGATATCAGTAGAATTCCTTGGCTTCTGTTCTCGGAGGCTTTGTTGCTTTTATATATTCATGTATTGCATCAATAGATGATCATTAACAACTGTGAACCTGAAATAAAAACTGAACTTTCCAGAATGAGGGTGTCTATTTTATTATTGCAAGTTTTACTTTCAGATGAATCCAAACATCTCTTGACTTTTCACTTGGAAATGTCTCTGAGAAACAAAGCATTAGCTGTGCTCATTTAGTTAGTGCCATACATGTTCCACTGTCCAACCTGTTTAATCCGCAGAAGGCCTATTTTTATTTCCAGATTTTCTGTGAGTATGACTTAAGGAAGAAAATTAAAGGGGAACAGAATGAGCATGCTGCAAATGCATGGCTTGAACATTCTGTGTCCAGTTTCAGGTTCTATTTGTTATTTATTCCTTGTTTTTTGTAGCTACAGAAACAGAGCGGGTCTCTTTCTGCTTTGCAGTCCTAGGAATCTGCTTAGGCTTTCCTCTTCTTGAGAAGTAAGTTTCTAGATGCATGGAGCCTACCAGACATAACAGTAGCCAGTGAATTCTACCCCATTAAATAAGGACTATTTGTTGATTTAATACATGAATGGCAGGGAAATCTGAGGTTTCTTATTGGTATTTGTTGAACACCTTTTCTGGGATCTTTGAAACTCAAGCAAACTCTAGTTTTATAAAGTCCAAAAAAGCTGTGAGTGAGGACCCAAAACTTATTTGGAAAGGTTGTCATGTTTATCATAGAATGGTTTGGGTTAGAAGGGCCCTTTCAAGGCCATCTAGTCCAACCCCTCTGCAATGAACAGTAACATCTTCAACCAGATCAGGTTGCTCAGAGTCCCGTACAACCTGACCTTGAATGATTCCAGGGAGGGGGCATCTACCACCTCTCTGGGCAACCTGGGCCAGGGTTTCACCACCCTCAATGTAAAAAAATTTCTTCCTTATATCTAGTCCAAATCTCCCCTCTTTGGGTTCAAAACCATCACCCCTTGTCCTGTCACTACAGGCCCTGCTATAAAGTCTGTCCTCATCTTTCTTATAGGCCCACTTTAAGTATTGAAAGGCTGAAATAAGGTCTCCCCAGAGCCTTGTCTTCTACAGGCTGAACAACCCCAACTCTCAGCCTGTCCTCATAGGAGAGGTGCTCCAGCCCTCGGATCATTTTTGTAATCTAGAAGTTAGCAGAAACTTTCTTAAATAAAGCTATTCTCAAAATATAGTCCAGATGAGGAACAGAGAGCCTGTTTAGAAAAGGTAATCTGTAGGTAAACTGGTAAATTCATAGAACATTTAATTTTTAATCTAATAGTTTTGGCTGTGCGCATTTTTACACTAGTAGCTATGTGTATGAACTCCATAAAAGTCAAAGTCTTCCTTTGGAGAGGAAATAGTTTTAGTTCTTTCCCTGCTTGAATGCATTGAAAAGGATAGAGTTGAAGCAGGTAGCTTCTGAGAAAGGTGGTTGTTACTTACTAGATTTGAGCACCACCTTGGCCTCGGAATGAGAATTGCTCTTGGGGAGAATGGCTGCTTTGGCTAAAGGAGAAAAGCTCTTTCCTGGAATTAACAGCAACTACTGCTGCTACTGTTATCTGGCTTTTGTATTTTTGCTGGCAAAAGTTACAGTCCTGCTTTATTTAATTCCAGTCAGCTAGTCTCATTCAGTTCTGTGATGTAGTAGAGTCATGTTATTTATGGCTGATAATTGTCAAATAGAACAATTCATTAAGTTCCTATATCAGTTCATTCCTTCTTATTTCCTTTTAACTCGGTCTTGCATGTTCCTTTATTGCTGTCTTAAGGATCTCATAACTGCCTGAAGCTGCTCTTTTTTTGTATTATCTTATGTGTACTGAAGACCTTATTTTTTCACTGCCCATTTTGGCTGGAAGTTTCATGATGCATGGGAGAAATTTTACTTGCAAAAAACCTGTCTCAATGCTAAATGGTTTTGGAGGGACAGGAGGTAGTTCAGGAGCCCTTCTTTTAGATTCTAACTATTGAATATGACTGCCTGTATTAATGTGTGATGTTATATCGGACTTAGGAGTTGGATATGATTATCTTTGTTTTATGTGGCTGGAGTTTGTCCAGTGAACTGTCAGGGATAACTATGAATATTTTATGTTAATAAATTCAAGCATGTTTCCAGGTTTGGTAGCTAATCAGCTACGCTGGGACAGTCACTCGAGTGAAAGAATCTTCTGGTTTTACAGTACTTTGACTTAGTCGAGTTAAAAAGTTATAGACCCAGTTTAGCAATGTGCACCATTATTATGGGATAAAAAGAAACTCTGTACTATGTTAAAGGAAAAAAAAAAAAAACAACAAGCCCAAACCAACCAAAAATAACCAAACCCCAAACTAGATACTGTAAATAAACTCTGTGCAACTTTATACCCTATGCAATATCACTACCTTTACTGCAGATGTACAGTGTGAATCAGTACAGTGTGGGTTCCAGTGACTGCAATGATTCATTCTGTATTTTCTTTCTTTCCTTTCTTTCTTTTTATTTTTTCAGTATCAGTGGCACTTAGAGAAGTCAAGGCGAAAAAACATTTGGCTTTGACAAGCATAATGTGGCCAGGGAGTATAATATTCCACACACAGCTGTGCCAGCGTGTTTCAGTCCTAACTTCTAACTTACAACATTTCCTGCTCTTCCAGAACTGGGCCTGTCTTAGAGAGATTGCCAGTCATGACACTTTTTATGGTGGTTTTGTGCCATGCACAAATGGGGACTAGAATGAAACCAGCAGGCTAATTTTAGTCTATGATCTTAAGTTTTGAATCCAGGTCTGCAGAAGTGAAAGACTAGTGTGTATTAGCTCACTGAAAATTTGAACCCCTTCTCCAGCTGGACTGTCTTGACCACCTGCTACCTTGTTGATATGGTGAGAGATTAGATTCTGACCTCATGTACCCTGGTGTAACTCAAGTGGGTTTTGTAAAATCAGTTTCAATCATCTAATTTAAACTTTAACAAGGCCTAGATCTCTCTGCTTTTTATCATTTTAAATAATACCATAGTACACTTGTTGCTTGAACAATTTTTTTTCCCTTCCAGTTTCTCTGCTTCCTAAGCCATTCTTTATCAGCTAGTCCCATTTTCCGTACCACCACCATATAATAGCTTTCTCTGTTGTCTGCCTACTGTGGTCTTTCATTCTTTCAGTGATCTAGAATGTGCCTAAAATTCTGTGCTTGTCTTCTTGGTATTGCTGTTTCTCTGCCACAATAAAGTTTCATGGCAATAATTTGGAGACAAGGTAGAGCATCCTGTTTTGTCCTTGCTTCAGAAAAGGAGAATATTGATTGTGTGAGATGGTTCCAAAAAGGATGCCATGATGCTCCAATGGGACAGCTCCCTTGTATCAAATCTTGATGCTCTGTAGGAGTCCTGAATGGCATTTGCCTGCTACCAGTTGTTTGACAAGCACTTCATTTCCTTGCTCTGACACAGATTTCCTCTGACTATACCATTTAATTGCTCAAAGCCCAGATTTTCCTATCAGTATATGCTGTCTAGAGATAACAGAGCCTCCTTGCATCCTAATAGCACTGGAAATAGGTGCCTGCCAGTTTGTTTGGCAAAACACAAAAAGAAATTGTTGTTTCAAGGCTACTAAATCTTTGCATGCCATCAACCCTGCTGACTTGTCCAGCATTTACAGAGACACTCAGGTGGATTTTCAGAAATTAATTACAAGTTTTTCTTGACTCTTTAGTGGCAAGAAGAAAAGAAACATGTCAACATAATATTTTTTTTCTAATCTAAAGGCTGCTTTTAAACTGCTTGCAGCAATGGAATTTTCTTGCTTATTTCTAAAATTTTCCTATTTAGAAGAACTAGTATTTGTTTATGTAGAATAGAATAATGATTTAATTTTTTTTATTTGTAATCTGGCATTACTATGTTACATAGCATTTCCGAAGACACGTTCCCACATAAAGAATTAAAAATCCTTATTCTTGACTTGAATAAGATTCGGGTACCTGTATTGTTTTCAAATCTGGGTGAGAAAAGAGCTGTAAAAATCTCTTGAGAACCAAATGCTCGGATGCCATCTAGTGCTTCATTAATCAACACATTTACTGCAGCCTCTACATTTCTGCAGCTCACTCTGTTATGCCTGTTCTCAAAGAGCTTACTTAGAAAAGCTTATTGCAAGTTCTGAAGGTAATTAATTGATGTTGAATGAGCTGCCTTCTGCTGACTCAAAGTGCTGAGGAATGCCATGGAATAGAAAGATGAAACCATTTTGCCCAACACCTTGTGATTTGAGTGAATTGCTGTGAAATTGGACTTGCTGGACTTGAGTTGCAAGGAGAATGTTTTATATATAT
>NW_010330564.1:0-1482 GCF_000700745.2 Antrostomus carolinensis
GCCTCACCAGGGCAGAGTAGAGGGGGAAAGAGCATCAAGCCACACAAATGCAAAACTCCAAACTCTGGAAATACCTACAAACCTTCATCATCTCTGCCATGTGCCTGCAGTCAGGTAGGATGAACCGTTGCCTCAGTCCATTTTGTTTTTGGGAAGGAAACCAGGCCTTGCACGTTTGACCTTTCCTCTGTTTTTATTCTCTCTTTGCTAGGGAAACCCCTGTTGACATTAATAATATTATTTGCAGGTGAAGGGTAGGTAAGAGCTGAGTAAGGACCTTTAGGCTGGATTCAGGATGAGTAAGTGGAAAATCCCTGAATTTAAGCCTGGCTGTGTGATTTGTTCATCTTTCAGGAGAGGAGTTCCTGCCAGCTCAATTTGCCTGGCTGGATAATGGAGCAGCAAGACAATTCTAGCTCCCTGCAGCCAGATAATTAATAATGGCAAGATGCTTTGGCTCTTGTGATCACCGCAGATGATTCAAAACATTTTCTTCTAGATCTTAACTAATTAATTGACACAAGATGCCCACCTAATTGGTCAGTTGGGTGTATTTGTGTGGAAGCTGAGGCTGAGAGATGACACATCATGTCTTCAGCTGGAGACAGCTCTGCTCCAGACAGGTAACTGAGATGCCACCACTTCATTGAAATGCTCTTCTGCAAACCAGATGACATCCCTGTTCACTGCACGGGGTTTGGATTAAATGATGTTTAAAGGTCCCTTCCAACCCAAACCATTCTATGATTCTATGGGAGCTGAAGGATCTGGACTAGACTGGGATCTGGAATATTTACTTTAAGATTCAGAAAAATATTATTTTACTTAAACTGGAAAATATTTGGGGCAGCAACTGTGTCTTTCTGTCTTCTTCTAGTACACACAGAGGAGTGCCCATCTGGCTTAGGAGTAGTAACCAAGAAATGAAGAACAATAAATTGGCCACCCTCTGCTAAAGAGATAAGTCTTCTGTTTTTCAGTGGTGTTTGCAGAAGTGGGAAAGGATTTCAGTGCTGATAGAGACCAAGACACATGTCAAGGCAGAGAAGGTGAAGTAAGAGACATCCCAAAGCGATGATAGGACATGCAGATAGCAAATAACATGGAGAAAGGGGTGGAAAACAAGGTGAGTTCAAGGCATCATCTGGGGAAGGAACCCAGGGAGGTGGAGGAGGTGTGGGATTGTGTTGAAAGGGGTGTGGAGGCACAGGGTGTGGTAGGCAAAGTGATTCCAGAGGCCTGGGAGAATTTGGCAATCTGTGGGTAAGAAAGGACAGGATAAATTGTGACAAGGTCGAGGACAGTATTTGTCCTCTGTGGAGCGCTCCAAGGCAGCAGAGTTGGGAAAGCAAAGGAGAAACCAGCAGGAGAGCTACAATATCACACCCATTCCCACGCCTCGCTGCGAGGAATCAGCCAGGGGATGCAAAATGGAAAGTGGGGCTGAGAATCCGAACCAAGAAACAAAGATTGTCAAGGGAA
>NW_010330564.1:1508-13539 GCF_000700745.2 Antrostomus carolinensis
CCTAAGGCTTGGGTCACTCTGTTTCTCTCAGGGAATCGTTTACTTGTCACATAATAAAATAAATATACATCTATATTAAATTCAAGTCAATTATTTGAGCTGCTTTTGATAAAGGATTAAATTCTTTTTGAAGAAAAGTCAAAGGAATGAAACAAATACCAAATGAAATGGTCGAACTTGCCCATCTGAATTTTGTTCTTCTTCTGAAATTTAATTATGGGAATGTGTTTACAAATAAAAAACCACTGTAATTCATCTTGGTCGAAGGATGTAATTCCTTCATCCTGAAAGAGAATTCTAGTAGTTTGGATGATTGAGAAACTTGAGGATTTTTTCTTGTGTTCTGCTAAAAACTATCCACATTTTTGTTTAGTTCCCAAATCAACAACTCATATTTAAGTGCACAGCTCCACTCTGATGACCAGAGACAGGTCTGGATGAAATATTAAGCCTCATTTTTTTATTTAAGAGCTGAGCATGTTTCATCTTGCCTAAATTATGGTTATTATGGCCCATCTAAAATGACCATCCTGCTTTGGATTATCTTTAAAATATTCTTCGGAGAGGCTGTCTCCATCAGTGGCTCAACACCTGGAAGCAATGATCTTCCTAAGCAGTGTCAGACGTGGTTGATGCAACTGCAACCTCTACAAGAGCAGATGGGGAATGTTTAAGCAGGTTCTTTCAAGGCATGTTCCTCCATCCTAATATGGTGAACAAAGAAGGAAAGAGAGGTTTTGTCTAAAGAACTACCAATGACTCAGATTCAGAGAAGTAAATAAGACTGGACAAGGGGAAGGAGACCTTTGGGATTACTGTTACTTCACCAAGAGCTGTAAATCCCTGAAACTTATGAAGGACAAGAAGGTTGTTTAAGAAAGTCTAAATTTCCCACTGTTTTGCCCCGGAAAGACTTAAACAAGGAGACCTTTTATGCACAACCAAATGGCATGACCTGTGACTGCAGCCAAGGGAGGAGAGCTGTGTGCAACTGCAGGACCCAGAAAGTCAAAGTTTGGTTTAAGATAAGTGATTCATGGAGTTCTACAACTCAAATAAGGGCAAGAAAACCACGTATGGCTGCTCAGGAGACTCAGAAGTAGACACAGTTGGGACACTAAGGCTGGGTATACTTTGCAAAACCAAGCAGCTTGAGTATTCATCATGTCTCTAACCCAAGAAAAAGAGAAACCTGGTGGAAAACTTGGGTTGCCTGGAGTCTACGTAGACTCCATCATAAATACATAATAACTTTTCTGGGAACTGGTCTGATACTCCCCAACACACACAATCAATGACTCCAACATCAAACTTCTCTGATCTTCAAGGTTCACCGTTATGCAGTTTTACATGCTGGGAAAAACGATAGAGAGCGCTTCATATCTCATGTCTCCACTCACACCAATGACTCTGAGGTGAAGCTGATGGCTACAGACCTTCTTTGTAGAGTCAGAGGAGTTCAGACAGTCAAACAGAGAGACAAAGGGTCTGCTTGTTACCTTCAGTCCAAAACACCCACCTGAGAAAGGCTTGATTTTGGGTCATCTCCAAAGCCAACTCAAACATGCCCAGCACACTAGAGGTAACAACACAAAACAAGTGAGGAGACCCAGGGCAGACCCTGCAGAGGATTTGGGGCGACTCCTGGGGAGAGTTGGCTTCTCCTGTGGAGAAAGGATTGTTTCATATTTCATAGAATCATAGAATCATAGAATCATAGAATCATAGAATCATAGAATCATAGAATCATAGAATCATAGAGTGGTTTGGGTTAGAAGGGACCTTAAAGAACATCTAGTTTTCTTCCAAGTCAGCTCCGTTAGCATCCGAGGAGGATACCAACCTTGACTTTGGAGATGGGCTCCACAGGATTAAGTTAGAGGAACCTGTCTTGGTTGCTGTGTGCTTCTTGAGGTTAAATTCTGTCTCCAGGAGGTGAATTAATCCAGAGGGCTCCTGGGCGAAGCCATGCTAGAACAACTTCATTTGACACTGCCAATCTTTCCCAGGGTCTTCATCCTGCACCTGAACAACCTTGGCCATATGGTCACCACCAAATGCTCCATTTCAACACATCCTGGGGTGGGCTATGAACCAAGTCTCTGCAGCCTGGTACTTTGGATGGTTTCTGCAGATGGCTGCAAGACTTCAGCTGAGGGGTATATGAGGGAGGAGGCTGGCATAAGGGTTTTCTCTTTGCCTGCAGAATAGGGAGAGCAGAAGGCCTCTGCTATAGGTGACATTAACCATCTTCAGCTTTCTACGGGAAAAATCCCGTGACATTTGACATGTAATGAAGGGCTTAGAGAACAAGTCTTATGAGGAGCAGCTGGGGGAGCTGGCGTTGTTTAGTCTGGAGAAGAGGAGGTTGAAGGGAGACCTGATCGCTCTCTACAACTACCTGAAGGGAGGTTGTAGAGAGGTGAGGGTTGGTCTCTTCTCCCAGGTAATGGGTGACAGAACAAGAGGAAATGGCTTCAAGTTGCACCAGAGGAGGTTTGGGTTAGATAGTAGGAAAACTTTCTTCATAGAAAGGGTAGTCAAATATTGGAACAGGCTGTCCAGGGAAGTGGTGGAGTCACCTTCCCTGGTGGTAATTAAAAGATCAGTAGATGTGGTGCTCAGGGACATGGTTTAGAGATGGGATCAGTAGTGATAGGTTAATGATCGGACTGGATGATCTTAAAGGTCTTTTCCAACTACTATGATTCTATGATTCTTGGGTCTCCCCATGTGTGTCCATGACTCTGAGTTGGGTCTGAAGGCTTCCTCTAAGGGCAAGGACATTGCATCTTGGATAAGAAAGCAGAGAGATGACAGCAGGAGCTCAGAAGTCTTGGGGGATAGGGAAGGGCTGTGAAGGCATCCAGACAGGCTGAGCTTGTGGGGGCAGGTACTGTCCGCCCTGCCCTACAATGGCTGCCAGGTATGGGTGCAGACAGGCCTTGAGGGAGTGGTGGTCAGAAGAGGCAAATCAAGTGTTGGGATGTTTTAACAAGGCAAGGTTTATAAGGAGGGTGTGAGCGTGTGTTTGTGTGCACACACATCTACATTAGCTGACTTAATAAAAGATGCATCACCTCTCTCTACAGACCTGGCTTCACCTGCCTTCATCATGAAGGCTTCAGCAACACTATTAGAAAAGGAATATGAGGAAATGAGTCCAGGATATCACAAAAAACCCCATAAAAACCCTCTAATTCCACAGGGATTCCACAGGGAACCTCTGGCTTGGTGACAATGTGCACTTTTAGACTCCTAATTCGGGAAATGTAGAGCAGAAAAGGAAAACATCACCATACCTAAAGTAATAGGGGTGACCAAAGGTCTGGAAGCTTTGGGGTGAATGTAGAGTGAGAACTTAGAATGGAACAGAGATCTGAACAAAGTCATGTTGTTGTCCTGGAGAAAGTGAGTGAAAAAATAACTGTTCTCCTCATCTTGTGTCACATCCTCCAGCTCTTCCAATATCAACTTAAAAAGAAAAGGATTGGTTTTTTTCATGGTGCATGAGTACAGCTAGGAACTCATTGTCCCCAAAGAACGTATGGATTCAGAAAGAGATCAGAAAAACTACCAGAAGGCAGGCAGGTCCATCATGGGTTGTGGAAAACAATCCAGTTATTCCCTGGCTCCCATACTTGTAGCTTTCTCAGCCTAAATTTGGCCTCAATGAAACCATGAGCAACAGCTACAGACCCCTAGTATCCTTCACCACTCAGTTCCACACTTCAGGGTGTCTGAAAAGTCACTAGGAGCACAGGTGGGCAATTGAACTGAGTGGTGTGGGACCAACTATTCTTCTGCAGTGACAGCTGGAGGCAAGTGGGTCATGCTGCAGCGGCCATGTCTGTGTGGTCAACTGATTGACACCTTCCACTGATCATAGTGACGTGATCACCACTAACTACAGTGGGAGTTTAGGTCCATGACACATAAATAAACACTTGTATGCAGACACCTGCACTGAGAATTCTGCTGAAACCCATTAGATATCTCACACCAGGCAAGATGAGCTTGGTCATAAAGCTGATGGAAGGTACAACGATGGAAGGTTTGAGAGGAGCTGAAGTAGGACTTCAGTGCACTCAGGTTGATATTTGCAATGAGGTTTGGAGACTGAGGTTGTCCTCAGATACATTCATCTTTCAGAAGCTGTTGGGTGAAGTCCTACCCAGAACTGCTGGAGCCTAGTGCCTCTCCAGTAGCTCCAAACATGCAATAAGGAGACAAAAGACAGAGGATGAAAGAGAAGAGAAAAGCTCTCGGTAGAGGTTGAAGATCTGAACCTTTTTCATTCATAAGCTGCATATATGACTGGATATGCCTGACCCCCAATTTCTTGAAAAATTTCTTTCCTGTGAGGGTGACAGAGCTCTGGAATAAGCTGCCCAGAGAGGGTGTGGAATCTCCATCTCTGGAGATGTTCAAACCCACCTGGACACTTTCCTGTGCAACCTGGTGCAGGGAACCTGCTCTGGCAGGGGGGAGGGACCTCTCCTGAGGTCCCTTCCAACCCCTACCACACTGGGATTCTGTGATTCTGTAATTTAGGAGGAAATGAGGGTACACACAGACATGCATTCTCCAGGGAGAAGAAAAGGAGGAGAAAAGCTAGATAAGGAACCCAGGAAGAAGAAATACAACTAGATAGAAGAGTTCCATGGGCCCAAGTAGACCTCTTGCTTTATAGATCTCCTGTATCTCTAACACATTAATTAAACCACTTTTCTTTGTCTATAGGAGATGATACACTATGGAATAACTGCAGGTCTTGGACTGCAGTTGAATACCAGCCTTGACTACCAGCTGCAACCACGAAGAGGGAGCGTTGTCTTCTGAGCTCACTGGAGTTGAACCCTGAAAGCCCAATGACCTTTGTAAAGGGAGCTTCACAGTTGGACTGTGAAATACTGCTCAAGGTGGCTGGGTGACCACTGGCAAGCCTTTTGGTCACCCTGCAGCAGTTTCTCCTTTGTCTATCCTTTCTGAGGTAGACCATGATTTCTGTCCTTTTTCCAGAAAGAGAAGTCAGGAGTTATTCCCCTTTGGAGAAATTGCACGAGGGAATTTCAAGTAGGTAAAAGGTAATTACCCAACCTGGAATTTCTCCAGGCCATCCTCTTAACATGCAAGATGAGGAGAAAACAACAAAAACAAAAAACCAAAACAAAACAAAACAAAAATGCAAGGGGATCTTTGACCACAAGCAGTCCCAGGAAGTTGGCCTGAGCACACTCCTTTTATTTGCTTGAGCACCTCAATTGACACAAATAGCTTTGAGCACTTCACAGGTTTGAGTCAGAGAAGAACTGTGGTGTGTCTCTTCTGCAGAAAGCCTTTCTTCCCCAGTCTGCTGTTCCTCTGGGAGAAGACACACCTCTGATAGGAAGGCAGGTGCCTGGGGTAATGGGAGTAGGGAGAAGAGTACATGTCAGGGTTTCATAAAATAACATGTCCACCCAACCTATGATTTTCTTTGGAAACCCAAAGAGGGAATTTTCCAACCACCTGGTAATCAGTTTTCATTTCACATTAACCTCCGTGATGCGCCCTGCACTATGTTCATCTCCCCAACATGAGAAATTAGCAGGAGGGGAGATGAAGACACCTCTCAAACCTTCCTACCTCTGCAGCTGCAGGTCCTCAAATGCCCCCTGCTCAGTCACAACACTCCAGGCTCTGTGCTCAGGAAATAGCTGTGCTAACGAGTCAAGACTGGAGATAGTAAGTGAAGCTCTGAGGTCAGGCACCAATGTGAGTACCCAGTGACCACCATGTAGACAAGACAAGCATTGCCCAAGAAATGGAGGTTGGTCCCAGCTCTGTCTCCAGGCTACCTACTCACTTCTAGGTGAAAATTTAAGGTTTAATTGGAATCCAACTTCTGCTCTCAAGTTAGGTTTGGAAACCCCACCGGGACAGTTGAACTGGGAGACTTTCCTGTTGTCCTTTGCCAGGTTGTCCTGATAAGAGCTGCTACAGCCCTCATCACATCATGCATGTCTGAGGGCATTTATCCTCTTGCTTAGACACCTCTACAACATGCACCATTTCATCAATTAAAAAAGCAAGTTACAGGCAAAATACAGTGCAGCTCCCCAAAGAGAATAAGATCTTCCTTTAGCTGGACATCTCTTCAAGAAGGTCCAGGCATTTCCTAGGCTTAGCAAAGAGGATATTTTGATAAAGATCCCTAGTCTTTATCTCCTCACCAACAGGTAGAAGGAGAGATGAGCACATAGAAGCTTTGGAGCATCTTAGCTGAATGCTCCAAATCCTGGAAGTCACCTCCTGGAAGGCTGAGAAAACAAGACCCAGCCTTCAACATCTCACATTAGCACGTTCTCCTTGCAGCATCAAGTCATAGCTATCACCTAGTCTATCGAGCCATCACCCAGTCTATCTACCTGCCCCAAAGCAAGAAGAACAAAACCTTTCCTATCAGATGTTCCTTGAGCCTGCACTCAAAGCCCTCCAAGGCCGGAGCTACCACCACCTCCCCAGGCAGCAGATTCTTGCTGTTCATTATTCTCACCACTGTGGTCATTCCCTGTTTCTCTTTTCTTAATCTAAATCTTCCTTGACGTGATTCTGCTTCCACCCACTATAGATACAGAGAGGAAATTACATCCTGCCTCCTTGCAGCCAGCCTTTATATCCTGAAAAGCAGTATAATTTCTCTTCTTCTCTAAACAGCATCAGTTCCTCTTCCCAGGACATCTTTCTCCCCTAGATAAATATATAACTATGTGCTGTTCCTAAACTTGTTTTATTTAATTTTCAATTTTAAATTTTTATTTAATTTATTTTTTATTTTATTTATATGGCAGGTGATTCTGCTCCTCTACTCTGCTTTCGTCAGACCCCACCTGCAGTGCTTCATCCAGTTCCAGGATCACCAACACAAGAAGTACATGGACCTACTGGAGCCAGTCCAGAGGAGGCCACGAGGATGATGCGAGGGCTGGAGCAGCTCTGCTGTGAGGACAGGCTGAGAGAGTTGGGGCTGTTCAGCCTGGAGAAGAGAAGGCTCTGGGGAGACCTTCTAGTGACCTCCCAGTACCTGAAGGGGCTCCAGGAAGGCTGGGGAGGGACTTTGGCCAAGGGCAGGGAGTGAGAGAACAAGGGGTGAGGGCTTGAAAGTGTCAGAGGGGAGATGGAGCTGAGATGTGAGGAAGAAATTGTTTGGTGTGAGGGTGGTGAGACAGTGTCCCAGGTTGGCCAGAGAAGCCGTGGCTGCTCCTCCCTGGAAGTGTTTGTGGCCAGGTTGGATGAGGCTTTGAGCAACCTGGTCTAGTGGAAGGTGTCCCTGCTGCTGGCAGGGGGGTTGGGACTGGATGAGCTTGAAGGTCCCTTCCAACCCAAACCAGTCTGGGATTCTATCATTTATTTGTTTATTGAACATAATATTGCTTTACATCCACCATGTCACACCAAAGACTTTCCTTCTCCTACAGGTAAGGAGGGAGTCCTTCTCCTGCTGTATTATTTGATCAGTTAGAAACAAGAAATGATCTCCAGTTTAAACATGTGATTTTCCCAGAAGAACTGAGTTCCCAGTCCAGAGCAAGGACTTACCCCAGCAAAAGACGAAGCACCCACAACCTGGATGTCGCAATACTCCTGACCTCAGCATGAGGGTGGAACACAAACCCCACATTAAGGCACCTGGTTCCTTTCATGGAGTTGCACTCAGAGCAAAATAGAATCATAGAATCATAGAATGGTTTGGGTTGGAAGGGACCTTAAAGATCATCCAGTTCCAACCCCCCTGCCAGCAGCAGGGACACCTTCCACTAGACCAGGTTGCTCAAAGCCTCAGCCAACCTGGCCTTGAACACTTCCAGGGAGGGGGCATCCACAACTTCCTTGGGCAACCTGGGACACTGTCTCACCACCCTCACAGTGAAGAATTTCTTCCTAATATCTCATCTAAACCTCCCCTCTTTCAGTTTAAACCCATTTCCCCTTGTTTTGTCATTAACTGCCCCTAAAATACTCACATGCTCTACAGGGGTTACCCAGAGAGAACTTGTTTGAGGGTAGAGGATGCATCAGACTTCTGAGGACATCATACATGAGACTCAAGGAACCTTTCAGCCCAAACCTGAGATTTTTTTCCTGAGTGCCAGCACCCACAAGCACTTTTTGAAAGAGCGGAGGAGGCGGAAGTGGAAGTGATGCTTCATCACACCTTCCAGCTGACTGCTAACGGTTGGCTCACTCACCCGGAAAGCAGGAGCCCTGGGTTCACACTCAGTTCACCTCGCAGAGAGGTCACACAGACCTGCTGGAAATTTCTTCTCTTTCATCTTCCAGATTTTTTTTTTCTACTACTCTGTGGCACATATCTGTAGCAGAGGCAGAAAGAGCATTAAAATTATGTAGCTGATGTCAGTGTTCTCCTAAGAGGACAAGACAGTGGCTTTAAAACCTTTCCAAGTGAGATCTGAGCCCAGGGCTTTTCCTGTCTGAGTGAAAGCTACAGCAACTCTATAAAAGCTGGGTGATGGCAAGACCCATTGGTAGATGCCCCATCCCTGGAATTGTTCAAGGTCAGGTTGGACGGAGCTCTGGGCAACCTGATCTAGTTGAAGTTGTCCCTGCTCATGGCAGAGGGTTTGGAGTAGATGACCTTGAAAGGTCCATTCCAACCCAAACCATTTTTTGATTCTATGGTTCTTTGAGGGATGCATCCTACCTCTGAGTGGCAGAGAGGGTCAGGCAGTGTATCTGTGTCCTGAGCTCCTCAATGTAGGCTCCTTTCAGCTCACTTTTGGGACAACAGCAGAGCCTGGGTGGGAGTTGTGTGCAAAACTGGCTGCAGAGGGTGTTTCTGGACTTGCACAGGCCAAAATAAAGGTGTTTTGTAGAAGTGACTCTGTGCACCTGCAGGTTGGTCAAGGGTCAGACGGACGGGAGTGGAGTGGACAAGGTGAGGCTCCCAGCACCGTTGGAGTTCAGGATGTCTCCATCCTGTCTTCGTCATCCTGGGAGCCGTTCTAAGCCCATGACCTGAGGTAAGTCACTCTGCTTCTCTATGACTCAGGTTCCTGTGAAGTGGGACTCATGCTTCCCTGCCTCAGAGGAGTAAGGCAAAGGTAGATGTAAAAGATGGCAATCACTAAGCTGTTTAAATATCCAATCTAAGATAATTTTATAAGCTCCCAGACAGTTTTATGATGCAATTTGCCTTGGCCCCAGCTGGGTTCCTCTGGTTGCAAGAGGATGTTTCCCAGAGATGGAGCTATAAGTTGGTCCTTACCATCAGCTCTCTTTGCTTCCAGAGGTTGTAAGGAGAACACAATGCATCATCTCAATCTCCAAAGCTTTGCCTCACAATCTCAGAGTGATGGATTGAGGGATTGGAACTGGATGATCTTTAAGGTCCCTTCCAACCCAAACCATTCTAGATTCTATGGACAGACAAAAAGTTGGTGGATGCCTTCTGTCTGGCTGCTTTCTGGAGAAAAAAAAAAGGCACAGGATTAACTTTGGTCTATCACGAAGAAATTACTTTCAACAGAGTATAGAAAAAATATGGCACACATAATTGTGTGCAGAAAATCCCAAATACCCAAATAATCCTGCTTAACATCTCCCAGGACTTTGTATAATGGGAGTAGTAGTCAGAGTAGGGAGAGTCCTTGCTCTCCAACTTATAATTGCTTAAGGAGTGTCCCCTAATATAATTAACAAGGCTGCTTTAATTAAGAACCCAGAGTAATGATGAACAAAACAAGTCCATCTGCTGCGGAGAGGGGAAAAAAAAAAACACATGTATATAAAGATATATATTATATACATTATATATCTAGAAATAAATGAGGCTGTGGTAGTGGGTGCTAGTTCCAAAGGGTGAGGATGTTAGCTTGGTCTGTGTCCTATCATTATGTACCGTGAAATCACCCAACATCAAAGGAGCATGAAAGGAATGCGGTGAATGTCACTTCACCATAATTGTCTGGAAAATTAAGGTTCAGTTGTGCCAGCCATTGTGTGTTAAATATCCTTAGGCAGGAAGGTCGATCCTGGAACCAGTAGGTGTGTCTAGCAGCCAGGCAAGGCGGCATTTCTAAACAACTGACATTTGCCAGCTGATTCCCTCCCATCCCACTCGGACACTGGGTTTCATTCCTGTGTTGGCAAAGGGTCACCCTGGGGCTCAGATCACAAAGATGGAGCCGAAGGAATTTACTCATCACTCATTCACCCACCCCCAGCCTTACGCAGGTCATAGAATCATTGAATGTTGTGAGTTGGAAGAGACCCACAAAGATCATCAAATCCAACTCTTGCCCTAGAGAAGGACAGTCACAAGATTCAGACCATGTGTCTGAGGACCTTGGCCAAACGCTTCTGAAATATTAAAAAAAAAAAAAATCAGTTGGAGGTTCCTTGAGTAGGAAATGAGTAAACAACCACTGGAGTCAGGGAGAGTTTAGCCAAGGGAAGGTTTAGGGAGAACATGGGGATTTGTCCAGCAAAGGATCTGGCTGGGGTTTTGTTGGGGTGAGTTGTGGGTTAAGGAGAGGGGCTGAGTGAGCAGCAACACCTTGCATTTCTCAGCTCAGTGCATTTAGCCCCACGTGCTATCCCAGAGGCCTAAAAGGGTGAGTAACTCAGCACAGGTGCAGAAATTTGGTGAAAAAACCCTATTTCATAGGATCCCAGACTGGTTTGGGTTGGAAGGGACCTTCAAGCTCATCCAGTCCCAACCCCCCTGCCAGCAGCAGGGACACCTTCCACTAGACCAGGTTGCTCAAAGCCTCATCCAACCTGGCCGTGAACACTTCCAGGGAGGAGCAGCCACAGCTTCTCTGGCCAACCTGGGACACTGTCTCACCACCCTCACACCAAAAATTTCTTCTTAATATCTAATTTAAACCTCCCGTCTTCCACTTTCAAACCATTACCCATTTCTTGCCCCAGTGCTTTCCACAACCCGTGTCCCTTGCAAAAGGCACTCCGGGTTTAACGGGTGCTTCATACCAGATTAGGGTTGGGACAGCTCATCCACAAAGCAACACAGGACAGTTTTCTATTCTTGAATCTACTTTTCCAGCCCTGGTTGAAATGATTCAAACACCAGTGCATCCACAGCTTCCTGTGTGGTGAGCCTTTTTCTTCCCACCGCAGATCTCAAATGCTAGCCCTTCTTTCCTGACCTGAAATGACCTCTGTCAGAGTGATACTAATTCCAATTTTGGGTTTTTTTGCCATTATAGAGACGTAATTCCATCCTCAATCTTACGTGGTCTCTCTGCAGCAGTATTTGGAGTCACATGCCACTTTGCCAGTGCTGTGTCCATACTTATAAATAATAGGGAGAGAGATCAGGATCTGAAGAGGAGAGTTGTAGCAAGAGTGTCACCAGGGGAGATTCAGGTTGGATATCAGGAAAAATTGCTTCACTGAAAGGGTTCTCAGGCACTGGAATGGGCTACCTAGGGAAGTGGTTGAGTCCTCATCCCTGGAGGTATTTAAAAGACAGGTAGATGAGGTGCTCAGAGATGGTTTAGTAGTGGACAGGTATGGTTGGACTTGATGATCTCAAAAGTCTTTTCCAACCAGAGTTCTGTGATTCTAAGAACAACAGACAGAAGTGAAAGCTCGTGCTGGTGGAGGTAGAGCTGCTCCTTCCAAGTCTTCACACATCAGTGGCCCAGCGCCATGCTGTGCTTTTAAAAAAATCTGCTCAACAGACGCCGGAGACGCCGTGGCACTTTTTGCAAGAGGAACATTCTTGTGTTACCCTGGCTGAGCTTCAGCTCCTCTGTCTACTCCCGCTTGCTTTTGCAGTTTCGTTTGGAGATGTTCCTTTACCTCCCCTGGGATGTTTGAAAACTAGTCTGGACAAAGTATAGGACAGAGGAACAAGCACGTAGGGGTAGAGGGATGGAGTAAATTACTTAATGAGTTTTTTCCCAGCCCTAACGCCTGTGATCGTATGACTTCACCTCCTAAACAAGCTCTTGCTTAACACCGTTGGCACAGAAGAGCTGTTGCATTCCACCCCTGAGATGAC
>NW_010330565.1:0-10200 GCF_000700745.2 Antrostomus carolinensis
GAGTGGGCTTTGGTGGGCACCTGGTGTCCAGACAGAGGCCACTAGAAGGTGTCCATCATAGGCTGCAAGTTCAGATCACGATCACCTCAGACACAAGGTCAGTAATCACGAAGAACACAGGGCACAGCAATGGATGGAGACTAAAATGACAGCAGAGCGCACGGGAAGCTGTGCACCCTCAATCTGGGATCAACAACCCGAGCCCAGCAAACACAGCAAGAACCATGGAAATGGTGATTGTAAAGGGACAGCAACAGAGCACAAAGTCACTATGAGTCTCCAGTAATTCTTCAGGGACATATTACAAAGAATTGAGACTAACACCTTGGCAGATTTCACCATCTATTATTTAAGAGGCTTTGGTAAGGTTCAGTCTCCAGTCTGCACCTCAGAACGTTCGCAGTTCAAAACAAAAGGGAAAGTGGAAGTGTGTTTATTGAAGACTGCTGCTGCTCAGGCTTAGCTAGTCCTCAGCTCACCTGGAGCCCCTGGAAATCTCCCACCTGCACATGCAAAGGACACTGATGGACCAAAGAGGACATTTCTGCAATTGCTTTTGAGAATGTGGCCCAGCACATCTGCGCCAGCGCTACCCGCCAGACCCCGTGGGATGTGATTTGATCTGGTTTAGCTGGTGCAGCACACGCAAGTCAGACCCTCCCTGCTATTTAGGGAGGATTGTGAGGATCCTGGGAAAGGGCAGCAGGTTCCTGGCTGTGCAGCTGCACATCAGCATCTGGACAATATGCTGCAGCAAACCAGCAGGGAAAAATCTGGGGGAAGATTGACTGAAGCAACTGGGCAGTTTTATGACCGTTAATACCAAGCATAGCAATAGAAGTTAAAATACAAGTAATTAAATCCCAGATTATATGGTATTAGATGATGATTATCAGGGTTAGAAGGAATTCTCCCTGTGTTCCACATGCCTTACACAACTGCTTGGGGAACCTGCCTTGGTACAGAGTGGTTTCTTCACGTCTCTCCGAAACGCCAAGCACCGACCCACGCCCCACACCAAGCAAAGCAGAGTTCCTAAACCCACGGCTGGATTTGGCATGGCAAAGCTAATCCTGCTGGATCCATTCCAAGTCCCTATAAACAGCCAGCTTTGGGAAGAGACGCTGTGCTCACCTTCCAAAGGGTGACGGTCATTCTTTGGTAACTTGGGGGAGAGAGGAGCACTGTATGGAGGGGAATCTTGGGAATAGCGCTTTGTACCCCGGCCTGGTCCCTGCAGAGTCCCGTCTAACGAACTGCTTCTGTCTAGGAAAAGAGAACAAGCCCTATTTAGGAGTGGAGACTTTGTGGGAAATTCAGTCTTGCCAGAGTCACTCGAGACTCACGTGCATGGCCAGCCTGGTATCAGCCAGTTGAAACGGCAAACCAGCATCTGCCAGTGCTTACCAGTTTATATTTCACTTTGCAAGTTTTATCACAGAACAAGGGTGGTGGGAAACCTAATGAAGAATCTTAGCCACATTTTGCTATATTTCACCCCAAATATCAGCTCTGATTGACTTAATTCCATTTCTCCTCATTCTACCCCTTGGCTCATCCCGTTGGATTCCTGCTCCTCCCCAGTCTTCATCTTTCAGACCCTCAGACGATTTGTGAACAACCCTTGGATGATTTGCAAACACTCTGTGCCATACACAGTGCTTGATTAAACCACGCTCAGATTTTCAGTCTTTCCCCAAATGGATCCCTCAAGCACCCAGCTCTTGCTGCTGCTCTTCTCCAAACACTTCCCAATGTTGGGGTTCTCCGTATTGTACGTGGCAGAAGAGACGTCAGGCTGGGCTGTGAGACATCTCTTTGCAGATGGCTGCACACAGAGTGTCAGTGGGTGGATGAACACAGAGGATGGAAGTGCTAACACGGATGGGAAGAGCAGCCAGGCAAGTGGTAACGTGGGTGGCAGACCATGGCCCAGCTGGACATGGTGTGGTCAACTGGGAAGCAATGAAGAGGTTACCCTCCAGCCACTGCCAGCCCATGTGGGCCACCAGTGCTCCTGGCTGGTCCCTTCCAGCTGCCCCGAGCACAGATGACACGTGTGAGCCTGCAGCGTTCAAGGTGTGCGGGAAGAGAGGGGTGAAATGCTCACAGACAAATGCTGGGACCTGGACAGCAGCACGAAGCAGCCCCAGCTGCTGGTGCGGGGCAGGAACGGGGGCTGGAGGGGGGACAGAAATATGAAGACCGGACACCAAGGGACATGCATCACGGCAAACAAAGAGACGAAGGTACGGATGGGTGGGGAAGCATCAGACGGTCACAACAGGGTCAACTAAAGAGAAATACAAAGGTAAAGAAAATTATCTGTTCTATCAAAATCCTTTGGGGAAATAAAAGATAAGCTGCTTATAGTGAGGCCCTGGGACTCCATATGAGTACGATCAAAAATCACTGCAACACTGTTCGAAAGACAAACACCGTCCTCAGGACAAGTCCCTGTGAGAAACATTCATTGCCCAGACAGAGACTGGAAACAAATCCTCTTTGTAATGTCTCTGGATATCTCTAAGCGTAAAACTGCAAGACCTTGTTCACCAAACAGTCACAGAACCACAACAAAAAGTGAAGCTTTTTAAAGGTTTTATTAGGTTTTGGTTTGGGTTATTTTTTAAAGCGGTTGATTTTAAAAGTAATGCAAACACAGAAGGTCAGGTTGTAGATAACCCAGGGAATGAGAAGTTAAGTCAGTGTAAATTAATGGAAGGATAAACCAAAAGTAGGTCTGTAGTTAGGGTCTCCAATTTGAAAGGACAAATTTTAAGAAAATAAAGAAGTGGAGTAACACTCCACTCAGCAGTCACGATGCAGACTACCAGGAAAAAAAGAAAATACTTTCAGTTCAAAAGATGCCATAAACACCCAGAATGGAGTACCAGAAAGGAGGTAAATCCAGCGGCAAAACACAAATGTGCACTTGAAACATTGTCCCATAAGCTGGGAACTTACAGCTGACAATAAGGGATGAGAATAGGGTATGTGACCAGGACGGGTTGATCATCACCTGCTACCAAGATACAGCGATGAAAAGCAACTTCCAGAGACATTTCTAGTGAACACGGTGGTGCCAGTGCTGTGGCACCAGGTCCCTGTGAGATCTTCTCCAGAGTGCTGGGTGGCACTCTGGTCATCTCATGAAGTTTATTTCAAACCAACACTAGATGAGGAGAGCAGAGTCCTTCTCAGCAGAGCAGCCAAAAGGCAAGCTCCCCTGAAGGGTACAACTGCTCTCTAATTACTTCCAGAAGGAGAACTAAGTTAAGCTAAAAGACTATGTTAAGACAAGGAGACACAGATACCAAGTTGTCCAAGAATAAACTTGGGATAGAAACTACAACATAGCTTCTAAAAATTCAGCAAAAAACCTTGGAGCAGCCTCCAATGGCAAAGCAAAATCCCCAACTCCAGAGTTAATTAAAACAACATCGTATGCTGTGGTGCCTGTAGAACAGGACGCAAAGCTCAATGGTCCAGAAGGTCCCTCCAGTCTCATGTTTTCTGATGGCTCCAGATCAGATCTACCTGTTCACAACATTTCACAGTCCATCTCTGTTCCTATTAACAGCAAACAACTTCTCATTTTCTTGCACATCTACTGTTTCCTGATGTACAACTTGATCTATTTGCCCTTATTTCCATGATGATGCCTTACTTAGTGAGACACAATGCCAGGATGCAGCTGACCTAAGGGCTGCTGCAGACCTTCCAGTTCTCCACAGCATCCACAGTGGTGCTGTCATTAAGTGAGCTTGTTCTGGGAACTGAGACCAGCTCCCAGTCCTAACCAGTGATCGTTTTCTGGAGGAACCAGTTCCATTCAGACACACCAGCAGCTGTACTGTAGAGGAAACAGGGCAGGACACACAGAGCTGAAGGTGAAACCACGGCAGCCTTGACCCTTGGTGTGATCTAAGCTGATGTACAACCGCATCTTCATTATTCCATGACCAGAAGTAAACCCCCAAAATCGCCGGTACTGTTTCTTTGCCCTCACTAGAAGCCACTGTGATGTGTAGATAACAATGTTTATTGTCTTCTTTCAGGTGCTTGAGAAAAATGTCAGATGACCAGATGCCAAACAATCCCTGAGACAACAGTATGAACTACAGGACTAGGTGTTAGCACTTCTCTGGACTGTGGTTAATCTTTCTTTAATCCCTGCAAACACTCTAACGAAGAGTTCAGGATGGGCAGGTCTCAGCATTGTGTCATATCTGGTGCTCTGCCTGAGTTTCTCTGAATTCTGACTTTGGAATCCATACTTTTCCACCTGCCAGGCACCTCAGCTCTTAGCACAGAGACCACAGACATCTCATGTGGCTAGAAACCATGTGCGTGAGCTACAGGATCCTCTCCATCCAAGCCTGCAACCATGCCCAGACCCTGGGTCCTCTTCCTCCCATTCTGGTTTTGCTCCATCTCATGACGATATGATACTTCCAGACTGAAACGTGGGGATTTCTTCTAATTGAGGGTTCCCTAGAGGGATAACCTATAGTCCCAGTAACTAGACCTGCTGCTCCTGCACTTGCCACAGCAGCCAACCCTCTCCTGGCATCACTGGCTTCAGCACGGCTCTGCACAGCCCCAGCCTGCAGTGAGCTGATCAGCCATGGAGGAAGCAGAGGACAGTCACTCCAAGATCCTCACGCTCTTTAGACTCTTGCTAATCCCCTCCCCTGAGTAAGTGTGCTTCGTGAGATGCAGTGAAGCACTGTGGCACTAGGCTGCCACCCCTCAGCTTCACGCTTCGCAACTTTTCCTCAAACAGCTCTTCCTAAGCGCTTATCCTTTTACATTAGAAATTCTCGCTTTTCTCATCAGAGCCATAATTATCCAAAGGATCAACTCTGGAAACACCTCAAACAGTATAACAGCTATGTGCTGACTCTGAGGAGCAGAAAGGTAGTGGAGGAAGGAAGACAGGAGAGCAGATTAGCACAAGAGACTTGCCAATTACCTAAAGAGGTAATCCAGATAGCTTTTCTCCTCTCCACGACTGGCATTCCTCCAGCAGCAGTTCCCCCAGAGCCCGGGGAGGCAGCTCTCACCCCAGGGGTTGCTGCCACTCCACAGCACTGAGAGGAAAACTATTGGTCTTCTTCTTTCCCACCGCTTTCACGTAAGAGCAATTTGCAGCCTGACGATTTGCACTGTGGCATGAACTATCTTGCCAGGGGTGTGTTGCTTCAACGCAGTGGAGCGTTATTCATGCCAAGAACAACAAACCACCTATGCCTCAGATGGCTGCAGCATGCATCGTCCCTGAGAGGGCTGCACCTCCACCGAGGGCTGGAGCTGCTGTCTGCTGGCAGCAGGTTCATGGCCAGTAGGTTTTAATTCCATTTCTAATTACAGTTTACCTGCTCCTGTTACCACTCTTCTATTTCTCATGAAGTCTTTCACCTTAATTCCTAACTGGAAGAAGTCACTATAATCAGATTACAGGAAGTGGGAAGGACGAGGGGACAAGGAGAGGAGGGAAGACAAGGAGACAGCACGGATGAGCGGAAACCTACAGGCAGCGATGGAAATCAGACCGACAGGCAGAAAATACGGCAACTTGAATCCTGCACAAAAAGAGCCCTGAGGGCATGTGCATGACACTGGGTGTGACGCAATGAACCCTGTGGAGAGGGCTCTGAAACACACGCCTGCCTCCTGAGATCAAGATAAAATCCAGAGTAAGACACGGAGCACCTGGGGTCCCTACAACGCCACCCCCGCCCCAGCTCCTACCTGGTAGATACCTGTCGTGGTCGTACTGGTGTGAGCGCTGCATGTGGCTGTTCTGAGTGAAAGGCTGGTTCCCAAAGAGGTTGTCACTGCGAAGATTGTGGCAGAGCTTCTCCAGGAAGCGGAGGACGTAGGTGATACTGTTTACTGCTGGCAGGTTCAGAGTGTGCTGTTCCCGATCAAACACAGCTGGAGACAGAAACAAACAGAGCCCAACACGTAAACCCCCAGCAAAGGCAGGAGACTACGCCCAGGGCTGCACAGCCAGCTTCTGTATCTCAGCATCGCTGGTCTAGACTAGAGCAAACAACAGCCACTGCCTTCCGCTGGCTGAGCGCTGGCGAGTTCGCTTCCCTGGGACAGGCTAAAACCAGTCTGCTGCACCCAGCGTCAGGTCCAGGGCTGCAGCGCCTGGGAAGCTGCGTTTGAGGGAACAGAAAGGTGCTCAAGGAGGGTCCTGAGCTCCCAGCATCCGGGGAAACACGGGCTTAAAGCAAAATTAAAAACCGGGCTACTTCTTGTCTTTCCAAATCCCACCCATTCTGCCTCCTCCTGGGGGGTCGGGCAGTGCTGGGGGACAAGAGGTGAAGCATCAACGCTGCCCAGGCTGATGCCAGGGCTTCACACTGACCTCTCCAGCAGCTCTGCCCGGCGGCCACCCTAACTGCTCTGCTCCGAGTCAGCCACCAGCTGCTGCTTCCCTGACACAGATGTTTGGCAAGAAAGAGAAGACAGAAATCTTCTGTCTGTCCCCTGGCCCATGACTGCACCAAGCTTCAGGAGAGACATCTTCCAACAAGTGAATTCTTGCAATGACATCTCTGAAGGCAAAGTGCTGCGGGCCAGTTCTCACCTGAGATGACCTCTCCCCCGTGGCCTTGTTTTAAGAAGGAGAAGACTGTTTTCTGATGATAAGCGCAATCAATGCAGGCCTGTACTGCTTGCTGCAGGACAACAGAAGCTCGAGCTGGTCCAAAATGGTCTGGCAGCTGCTGAACTTTCTTCTTGTCTAGATGGGGCCCAGTGCTGCCGTTCTTGTTCAAGTAAATGCAAACTGCCAAGATGAGAAACGTGTTTGCCATTAACCCACTCAAGAAAGCAAGAAACAGATGCCTAAAATCCAACCAGAGAGATGCTGAGATTTTAAGACTCAAATCACTCCCAAAGGGGAATCCACCAGAACTGCCTGTCTGCATCCTAACAGCCGAGTGGGAATCACTTCCCAGATCTGCCTCAGGCTCCCCTCCAAGCTGCTGCTGTTTCTCTAACGCTTTCCCCAGCACTCAGGCTCCCAAAGGCAGGCTGCAAAATGGTCCCCAGGCCAGCCAGGTGAGGTGGCTGTGATGTTCAAAGGAGATGAAGGAACGCAGCCCCCACCTTTTAGGGAAACTGGGTTCTTTAGGTTCCTCTGAAAACTGGACAGTTATGTTCTGGGGAAAGAGAGGGCTCAGCCCATATCCAGTGCTTGACCAAACATATAAAAAGCAGCTTTGCATTACACTTTCCTGCCCAGATTCATCTGCAGCTCCACCTCACAGCTGTAGCAGAGCACATACTCTGCACTGCTGCTCCTACTCCTCCCCTGCTCCCTCTCGTCCCTGCTTTGCCTCGATATCCTGGCTGAAGCTGAACAGATTTTTGCCACTGTCGCTCAGCAGTTGTTCTGGATCCTGCTGTAGCTTCAGCAGTTGTGTCTGACATGGTTTGGGGGAGCTCATGCTCTGGACTTACAGGAGGTGCTGCACACTGTACTGCCTTGGGGCACAACAGCCACGAGGAATGCCCTTGGAGAGCTGTGGAGTCACTGGCACGCACGTGGTAACCCAGGGCAAGGGTGACCAGATGGACTTGCAACCTTCCTACGACTTCATTATTCCCAAACCAGACAGAGAGATAAACGAACAGCTCATCTGAACTCACGTGCCTCTCTTCCTCCACACACATTCTGTCAGGCCAGCCTTTTTGGAATTGCAGTGTTTGCTGGTGTACGGGGTTTAGGAAGAAATGGGGGTATCTGGGTGTGTCACACTTCGACTGATGCAGCTCCTAACTGTGCAATCTTGTCAAGAATGCGGTTCAAGACCCTTACCTGTGGGAGCCTGCATGGCAGAGCTGGGGATTGTAGCAGCGTCCTGAGGCACAGTGCTTGTGTCTGGTTCTGGGGTACTGGTTGTTGGAGAGGTGGGTGCTGGGTTCAGCAATGTCCTAGGTTTCCTCTGCAGAAAAAGAGGAGATATTTCTCCTTTTATCCCTGCTCTCCTTTACCAACCCATGATCACTACACTCTCTCCTTTGCAACAGACAAGGCACTGTGGAACATGACACACTTCTGATGGTGATGACGGGGAGTCTCAAGAACCTAGTGATCAATATGTGGTATTTTATAAAGCACAATCCTGAAAAAATAACAAGCCTGAGATCTGCCACCTCTGCTTGACATAGACTAGCTACACACGATGGATGGAAGAGCTTATTCCACCGTTTGGCCATCCTGTCATGATCACAGCATCTGCCATGCTACTTCACAGCTAATGCAGCTCCAAAGACACAGTTTCTCGATGGAAATGATCTTTAGGACACAGACATTTTCTACAGCTCTGGGGCTGGACTCTCAGGGATATTCCCAGCCCACCTACCCCTTTGGGCTCCTACTTGCTGCAGTCACACAGCCAGAGGCTGAGACAAACGTGCACAAACACACGCATGCACCATCCCATGGCAGAACTTGCAGCACCTGCTTTTCACCCGCCTGCATCAGCATCAGCTTTTACCTTACTGCCAGGCTTGGGGCCTCTCTTTCTGGGGAATTTCAAAGGCTCCACTGACTTGGAGGGTGTAGGCATGGGGTGATGGATTAGCGCTTTGGTCGTTCGACCACGCTTCTTCCCTGTTTTGCGACGCCTTTGCCCTTGTTGATGCCCCAAAACAGTCTTTGTGCTACTGTGCATGCTAGGTTTCTCCGAGTTTACTTCGGAGG
Organism: Antrostomus carolinensis; assembly: GCF_000700745.2. Taxonomy (NCBI): domain Eukaryota; kingdom Metazoa; phylum Chordata; class Aves; order Caprimulgiformes; family Caprimulgidae; genus Antrostomus; species Antrostomus carolinensis. The sequence goes on from NW_010330565.1 coordinate 8,732, forward strand.
CAGGTAAAGGGCTCTTTGGAATCACAACTGAAATAAAAAGAGAAAAAGTAAATAGAATTAAATCAGGCGAGAATCAAAACAAGAGCAGCCTCCATCTTTATACAGTGTCACATGGAAAAACCTGGAGCATTCAGTTGAGGTTACTGCTCTCCATGCCAGAATAAAAACCAAACGCACTGATCCTTGGTTCAGCACTCGAGCTGTGGGACACTGTGGCTTAGCCTGGATGGGCTGAACTCCAGAAGGATCATGCTTACAGCCATACCTTCCTTCCTGAAAATAACTGGCACCTACACCTCCTTCTCCTGCGAGTGGTGACCTGTCAGCGATCGCGTAAAAGGCTCTGAACACATTCCTAGGGGAAGGATGAGTCAAGACCTGCCTGACGGTCACAGAGCCAGTGCCGTGCTGGAAATCCCCTCTCTCAAGGCAGAAGTCAAATTTGCGCTGTCCCTAAAATTACCAGGGAAGTGCACTGGAAGGTACCAGCTCCATCCTCGATGCCTGCAAGGACCATTGCTGAGGCCCTGAGCAATAGCTCATCTCAGCTGGCTCAGCTGACCCGCTCCTCTCACGTACTGCCAGTGGTAAGTGAAGTGCCAGCACACGGTCCGTTCCTTTTTATCTTCTCGTACTTTCCATAACCAAACCAGGTTTCTGGTGTATTTGCCCACAAACCCCCTGAATTTGGTCATTCCTCTTTCCCAAGTCCTGCTGCAGGCTAGAGATGAACTGGCCCAGCTCAGCAGAACAACGTTTCCTTTAGATTTAAATTTCTGCTAAAAAGAAACAAAACAAAAACCTCCTAGATTTTTGAATCTAGGTGATCTTTAGGATATCCAGTTTCTCAGACCTGGAAACCTTGCTGAGTATTCAGCATGAGGGCTCTGAATCAGAAAAAAAAAACAACCAACCACCCTTGAAGTGAGGAGCTTTATAGTTAAGAAGAAAATCTTGGCAAAGGCAAGAGAATGCACTGAAGATTGATACCAGGATGGCACACAGCCCTAACAGTGGCACAACTGGGTATAGAAGGAGATTTTAAAGGTTTTTCTAACAGGGGTTTTATGAGCAGTTACTGTGAGCGAGGTCTCATTCCCTTGGCACAAAGGCACTGTTTCCGAGCAGGGTTCAACTTTCTAGGGGTCTGGAGAAGATCAATGGGCTGCAAGATGAAAGCAGCAAGCCCTGAGTCAGGAGCTACTCCAGGCATGGGGCAGTGAGCTGATGGCTCTGTTAACCATTTCACTGCTAACCAAAGCACAGACTGAGTGAACAGCAGGGCTGGTGCAGGGGGATCTGTACAAGGACCCATCAGTGGCAGCTCATTATGGCCTCATGTGAACAAGTCACCAGAGGTGGAGGATCCTGTGTTGCTCTTCTGGCCTGACCCCATTCACCAGCTTTGACACTGGGGTTCCCTGTGCTCTCCTGTCCTGGTTTTTAGCTGAACAGAGCTGGTTTTCTTT